>NW_026068033.1:2059361-2066298 GCF_014885135.2 Alexandromys fortis
AAAAAAAAAAAAAAAAAAACAAAGTTCCTTCTCTACCACACTATGATGCCTTCGTTCGTCAGTATTGTGTACGGACACTCTGTAGTGATAGGTTGGTTGTGTTTTAGCAAATAAAGCTTGCCTGAAGATCAGAGTACAGAGCTAAGCCAATAGAGGCTAGGTGGTGGTGGGTCTCACCTTTAATCCCAGTATTTGGGAGTTCCATGCCTTTAATATCAACATTAGGGAGGCAGAGACAGGAAAAGATATGACTGGGCAGAGAGAGGACTATAAGACAGGTGACAAACTGCACCTATTGGCTTTGTGGGAGCCTAGGCAGTTTGGATGCTCACCTTACTAGACCTAGATGGAGGTGGGTGGTCCTTGGACTTCCCACAGGGCAGGGAACCCTGATTGCTCTTTGGGCTGATGAGGGAGGGGGACTTGATTGGGGGAGGGGGAGGGAAAGGGGAGGCGGCGGTGGGGAAGAGACAGAAATCTTTAATTAAAAAAAAATTAAGAGCTCAAAGCAGCCCCTCACCTTCTGACTTATGCTTCCTCATTCTGCCACATCTGGTTCCTGGTTCACAATAAACCTCAGCTTCCTTTCTCCTCTGTGCCTCGTGCCTCCTCACCGTGGAATCGAACGCCGCTGGCTGAACTGTTATTTCTTTGCTTGGTGGTATAGAGTTCTAATCCCCAGAAGTGCATACAATACCATGCAGGCTCAGTAAATAATGACATAGAGCTAAATTCTAGTAATAACCAGGTGAAGAAAGATATAGAAGAATGTCAACAATGTGGCCACGTTAGAGAAAGACTGTGTATATAAATTCTGCACACAAATGATAAGTATTTGAAAGGCTATTGCAGAAGCAGGATAATAGCCTCCCAGTATGTCCATTTCCTCGTCCACAGAGTCTGTAAATACGTTCTATTACTGCTGAAGCCCTGCTTCTGCAGGGCGTCAGGTCCCAGAGAGGGTGTGTGCAGTTGGCGGAGGAGTGGGGGTGGAGGTAGGAGACGAACGTGATCTGAGGGTGAATCAGGTTGGCTGCCAGCACGCTGGGGAGGAGCTTATGCCTTGTATTCTGTATGGTCTCAAGTAGGACTAAACAAGAGACGAGGGGCGTGTGAGCTGGGTGAGGAATCTAGCGTGGGCCCTGACAGTGGGCACCAGTCACTGTTACTGGAAGGGCCACAAGCTCCTCTTGCTAGAGATAAGAATTTTTATCAAGCAGGAGCTTTCCTCAATCCCCCAAGGGACCCTTATCCAAATACCTGACCTCAGAAAAAGGAGGTCTTCTGGGGACCAGACACTATACTACAGTTTCCTAGTTTTGCTATATAGGTCTATTCCCCCTTGTAACACTTCCTAAAGGGAGGTCCTATGTCTCACTCTTTTCCTATTGTACTGTACCATTCTGATTTCTCTGTGTTTACTTTATTTTGTTTTTCGAGACAAGGTTTGAACTCTGTAGCCTGTCCTGGAACTAGCTCTATGTAGACCAGACTTGCCTCGAACTCACAGAGATCTGCCTGCCTCTGCCTTCCTGAGTGCTGGGATTAAAGGCGTGCGGCACCACGGCCTAGCTTCTCTGCGTTTATTAACTGAACTCTTGCCTTTAATGGCCTCAGGATCTGGACCTGAACTGTAGGCTTTTTATCCTTGGGATCAGGTGTGTCTGGTCTCTAACTTTCCTGTAATTAGGAGGGCACAGTGGGATTCCTGGTTTCAAGGTAGTGGTTTTTTTTTCCCCAAAGATTTATTTTGTTTAGAGAGACTACCAATGTACACATTTTTATCCTTTACCAAAGCCCACACAAAATCTCCCAAAGGGAAAGACATTAATATTGAGAATCATTAAGAATGAAAGTAAAACCGTGCTCGTGAAGTGTGGTCTGCAATGTTGAAGCGCTGGAACTTTGTCAAACAGCAAAGGTCGCCATGCGGTCCGTACCAGCTTACTGTATCAGTTACTCTACTGTTGCTGAGATAAAACACCACCGCCAAAACCAATTTATGGGCTGGGGTGTAGCTCAGCCGGGTGAGTGTTGGCCTAGTGTGTGTGAAAGCCTGCGTGTTCTAGTACAGCTCTACAGAAACAGGTGCAGTGGTGCACACCTGCACTCCCAGCACCAGGGACGGGGAAGCAGAGGTCTGGACTACATGAAACTGCTTCAAACAAAAAAGAAAAAGGAAGGCAGAAGGGGTCAAGGGTACCTGCTGCTACTCTTCCAGAGGACTTGGGTTCAATTCCCAGCACTTCTCTGGTAGCTCACAACTGTTGAAATAGGAGCGGCGGCGGGGCTGCGTCCCCAACACCCCGGCCGCTTGGCTAGCTCATGCCCGAAATAACAACACACAAACTGTATTCATTTAAAAACAGCTTGGCCCATGAACTCTAGCCCTTACAGGCTAATTCTCGCACCTGGACTAGCCCATTTCTAATGATGTGTGTAAGCACCCCAAGGTGCGCTTACCGGGAAGATTCCAGCCTCCGTCCATCCTGGCTCAGAGCTGCCTTGGAGAGCGGAGCCTGGTGTCTCTGCTCCAGAGAGCAGAGCTGTCAGGTCTACCTGGGAGAGTTGAGCAGAGTCTGACCTCACTTCCTCTTCCACCCAGCATCCTATTCTGTTTACTCCTCCCACCAATGCTTTAACCTACGAGGCCAAGCAGTGTGTTTATTACTTAACCAACGAAATCAACAGATTGATATATGACACTCCCACATCACACAACTGTCTATAACTCCAGGCACAAGAGATCTGCCCACTTCTGGGCATCTAGCATACATATGATGCACAAACATACATGCAAGCAAAACACCTACACACATACAAATAAATAGAAAAATTTTAAAAGAAAATAGTAACACAAGAATTAAAAAAAAGATTTAAAAATTCACTCAGGTTGTTAAAATGTGGTTATCATTTACTATTTGATATAGAACAATGGATGACTGGACAATCATCAACGTAATTTTATTAATACAGACATTTGCAAACAAAGTGAATGGTAGTAGAATTAATAGTCTTCTGGTAACTTCACCTTCTCATGTACAATACTGAAAATTATTTCATTCATGTTTACTCCAAATTCCCATTTTTAAACATGAATCACAGAAAAATAGGCTTCTAAAATATTCTGGAACCATACTCTATCACAAACCTATATTTCATGTTGTTGGACAATTTCATTTATAGTAATATATATATAGTACTATCACCTTAAAAGCTAAATAACTCCAATAAAAGAAAAGAATTGCTTATTATGCTAACTATGGCCGATCACTGAAGCAGAAAGGCCCCGACTTCTTGCTGAGGACTCAGGGAAGCAGAAGGGCCCCGACTTCCTTTGAGGATGTAGGTTTATTTGTTTAATCATCAAAAACTTTCCAGAATGACTTGTTTGGCCCCAAATCAGTGTCAGGAGCTGTTCTTCCAAATTCCATCTCTCTGCTGTCTGGAGATGGACTGGCTCCTCTCCACCCACCTTGGTTTCCTCCTAGGTACCCAACTCTGTGCTCAAAGTGATTAGCCAAACCCGAGAGCCCCAGATATGCTGAGGGAGAGAACGACAGTCTCATCAACTCCTGTCGTCATTTGCTAAAGCCGCCAAGGAACAAACTTCAGATACCTCATTATCAAAGGGACCCCAAGATGGGAAGTTGAGTTCCCAAGACAGTAATTTGGGTTCTTATGCTGCTGAAAAGTCTCTATCTAGGGAGTCTGGGTTAGGACACCGTGGGGCTTAAGGAGAGTTTATGGGAACTTACCTTTTCAACTTGTGACCAGAGAACAAACCAGACGTGAACTCTTAAGGACTTTTGTTTTCTGAGACAGGGTCTCTGTGTAACAGCCTGTCCTGGAACTCGTTTTGTAGCCCAGACTGGCCTCAAACTCACAGAGATCCACTTGCCTCTGCCTCCCAAGTGCTGGGATTAAAAGCATGCACTACCACTGCCCAGCTGATTGTAAAGATTTTTGCCCCCTCTAAAAGTTAAAAACTCTTTAGCATTGGAACCTATTTTTAGAACTTTTAAATCAACTAGTTTAAGACTAACTTCTGGCCGGGCAGTGGTGGCGCACGCCTTTAATCCCAGCACTTGGGAGGCAGAGGCAGGCGGATCTCTGGGAGTTCAAGACCAGCCTGGTCTACAAGAGCGAGTTCCAGGATGGACAACAAAGCAACAGAGAAACCCTGCCTCGAAAAACCAAAAAAAAAAAAAAAAAAAAGATTAACTTCTGTAGCCAGTGGATCTTAAGTTAGCTCCTGTACTTGCCTGGCTGTTTATTTGTCTAGTGCCCACAGGGAAGGTCTTTGTAAATACCAGAGTCCCAGCAGGCTATTTCCTGACCTTCAGTTTTCCTCCATCCAGCAGGTGATTCAAAAGTTTTTCAACAGTCTGGAGCTAAAGCTCAGAAATATACAGTAGCAAACCTGCAAAAACTGTCACCTGGAGATTTTTTTTAAAGATTTATTTATTTATTATGTATACAACATTCGGCCTCGATGTATGCCTGCACGCCAAGGGAGGGTGCCAGATCTCAGTACAGATGGTTGTGAGCCACCATGTGGTTGCTGGGAATTGAACTCAGGACCTCTGGAAGAGCAGCCAGTGCTCTTAACCTCTGAGCCATCTCTCCAGCCCCTCACCTGGAGATTTTTAATTTAATAATATTTATGTGTATGTATATCTGTGTGTGTATGCACAGGCGCGCACAGACACGCAGGTGTCAACAGAGGCCAAAGACAGCACTGGATCACTGAAGCTGGAGTTCGAGGCAGATGTGAGCAACCTGACATGGAGCTGGGAACTGAACTCTGGTCCTCTACAAGAGCAGCAAGGACTAAGCACTCTTAACCCCAGGACCCTTCCCTGGCTGTTTCTCCATCCCCCTTCTTTTTTTTTTCCTTGAGATTTTTAAATTTCATTTGGAGACTTTAGTTGGTTAAATTTCATTAACTTCTTCAGTTTTGGGTTTCAAAAATACATCTTTTGGTTTTGTTGTTTAAATACCTACATTTAGAAATGTTGACAGCAACTGCCTTTGAGTTCCTAGAGCTTCAAAGGGCACTGAGGCTTCAGGAGCGCCCCAGCGGGTCGAGGATCTGGTCTGTCCTACCCATCACTGCAGACTGGCCTGACTCAACCTTCCCTTCAGAAGGCAGGCCTTGTTCTTGCCACAACCTTATTTATAGCAATGCTATAAATTTTCTCTCAAGTTGGTTTCTTATGTTTTTTCATCTATCACCAGGGGTGTGCTTAGTTCTGTAAACACTAAAAAGGCACACAACTCTCAGGTCCCTGGGGTACGACAACCAATTTCAGGTTCTACAGCTGCTGTCAGGGCAACTCAAGACTGACCAGAGCAGGAATGACCGTGAATGTCAAAAGAGTCAAATTTTAATGAATTTCCACAAAGTTAACCAGTTTAGAAAGCCTGTCTTGACTCTGGGCGCTTTCTCTTCTTCCTGGCTAGCGTCGGCTGGCTTTTCATCTGTGCTTTCATTTGCTTCTATGAAGACCTCGTACATTTTCTGAACTCTGATCACTTCCTTCTGGGCATCAAAATGGACTTTCTGCCTGGTGAGGATGGGAACAATCAAGTTGAAATCACTGATTCGCTTGTTTAGCTTTTGGATGTTGTCTTGAAACTGCTCACAGGCTTGGTTCCACTGTTTCTGCCCTTCGGGTGTCAGAGGGTTCCCAAGTTTCTTCCTAGATACTAACAGTCCTTCTCGAAGTTGCTCAATGGTATCCTTGATTTCTTTCTGCATCAGAATCCACTCTGGTTGGTATCCATTATCTATCAATATTCTGTTTAAGTTGTGAGTCATGGGATCAATATATGAACAGCCAGAAAACTTCTTCAGAGGTTTTCCTTTCCCAGTGAGGTTGTCAAAGTCTCCTCTGGCCATCGATTCCTGGATGAGGTCCTCCACCAGGCGTTCTATGGCTTGAGTTATCTTTTGTTCTTTGCTCTGTCTTACATCTTTGACAGTTAAGCTATTGGCAAAGTGTTCCCTCTGAAGTTTCTGTTTTTGATATTCCATCACCTGCTCCGTTGCACGGTCTGCCCTAAACTGTCTGTACTGTTTCTCTCTCTGACTTGGTGTCCCAAAGCCAACGCCTTCGAAGCTTAAGTAATGCCGGTGCTGAGGTGTACTGTATTTGAATTTGTCCTCTTCTTCTGTGTCTTCAGCTTTGTTCTGTCTGGCCTGTCTTTGCTCTATCACGTGGGAAAGCACATTCCGATAAGCTTCTTCGATCTTTATAAATGTTGCAGAATCAGCCTTATTAGAGCCACTGTCTGGATGATACTGTCTGGCAAGCTTATGAAAAGACTCCCTGACGTCATCTGCAGAGCATCCTTCATCTAGATTCAGCAGCCTATAATATTCTTTCATCTTCTTCTTGGATTTATGGGTTGAGATCATCCTAGATCCAGGATCTGACAGCATCTTTACCCCGTGAGGAATCAGTGAAGCATTTATGAGGTGTGGTCTTAAGATCTGAGCCATCTTCATGCATACTGTGTTTATCATTGTATTCAGAATTCTTCCTAACCATGACCTACAAAACAGTCATGAGCAACAAACCTGTATTATCAGTAATTTTTTTTCCCAGTAACAAAGTTAAGGTGTGGGTTACATGTTCTTAGTAAGTGTCAGCTGTTGGGGGCAAAGAGAGTAGACTGAGGTTTGGTGCCAACACACAGATGACAGCTAGCAAATGTCCCTAACTCCAGTTCCAGGGAGTTTAACACCTCCTTCAGGCCTACTCAGGCATTGGATGCATATGGTGCTTAGACATACATGTAGGCAAAACACCCATATGCATATAAAAAAGAAAAAGTTAGTTCTTTGTAACAAAGTTGCTATGCAAAAATATATACTTTTTTCTTTGTTTTTTTTTTTTTTTTTTTTTTTTTTTTTTTTTTTTTTTTTTTT
>NW_026068033.1:2066354-2074817 GCF_014885135.2 Alexandromys fortis
TTTTTGGTTTTTTGAGACAGGGTTTCTCTATAGCTTTGGTGCCTGTCCTGGAACTAGCTCTCGTAGACCAAGCTGGCCTCAAACTCACAGAGATCCGCCTGCCTCTGCCTCCTAAGTGCTGGGATTAAAGGCGTGTGCCACTACCACCTGGCAATATATACTTTTTTTTATATTTATTATTTTACTGATGTTAGCTAGAAGGTGGACACTGATGTTTAGCAATTACATATTGTGAAACAATCTGAATTCTTCTACCCACCAAGCACATAATGTTAGACCTAGAAGAGTCTTAGAATTCACCTAATCCAGTTTTCTCATTTTATAAGAAAAGCAGGTCCTGAAAGAAGGTTAAGCAACTCAATCAAATCACGTTAAAGGTATGACAAATGATTAGGGGTTCAGTAAAGACTTGGCTTGACTGGTTTTTGTTTGTTTGTTTGAAACAGGTTTCTCTACACAGTTCTGGCTGTCCTGAAACTCACTAAGTATTCTGGGCTGGCCTTGAACTCAAGGTCAGCCTGCCTCTGTCTCCAGAGTTCGTGAGCCACCAAGCCCCACAGTTGGTTTAATTGTATGCTCAGCAAATGGCAAATTTCCCCCAAGTACCATTTCATTTTATTTATTTTTGGCAGATACTGTACAGTGGTCGTCAGGAATAACTTGCTGCACATCAAACAGGGAGCATCAGAGACAGGTACTAAGTGTGATACTAGATTGAACAGAAAGAATCAAGCGTGCAAACGACTTTAAGCTCAGCACCTCACAGTTGGCTAAGTGCTGGGGGGGGGATGGGCAGGATGGTGAGTGAGCACCTGCCATATTAAAAACGCATGGTCCTGAGGAGAAAGACACTGAACACTGACATAAGGCAATGAAAGAAGTACTAGAGGATTACTAGATGTGAATTACTGGACGTTTAATTGTAAGGCGCGTTTTAGAAGTCATGGGAACCCCGATGTCATAAGCTAGGGGTCAGTGGATATTAGAGCTGTCTGGAATGCTGGTAGTTATGCTCACCGTGGTGAGGGGTGTCTCCGGGCGCTGTCAGTGCCGCTGCACCCCCTACTCACCTTCACAGACCGACGGGGCTCAGCGGCTCGCGGCCCCCGGCTGCGTCTCTGTGCTGGCACGCTCGCCCCGCTTCGGCCGCCTCTGCCGCGCTACACTGCGGAGCCCTTCATCATTCCTCGCTGCGACAGGCAGCCTCCCTCATCAGGGACACCAACCTCTTTTTACAGAACCATAACCCAGGGGGCAGAGGACAAACACCGGGGACGCCCGTTGTACCCAGGGGGCAACAGGCTCCGCCTCCACCCGCTTTCGAGGGCAGAGTTTGGACGGTTGGGATTATGGGAAATGTAGTTCTACAGCAGGTGCGGCGCGGGGGAGGGAGGGGTTGGGGCCTCCAGAGGAGTTGCAGCACCGAATGATGGGTTCGTGACTCGACTGTGTATGTGATTTGGAGAGCACCCGCCCTCGATAAATTGTTCTAGACGGAGGAAGATTAGGCTGTTTGCCCCTGTGGTACACCTGCACTGTCAGTAGGCTTCTTTTTTTCTTTCTGCTAGCCTTTTGGGTTGGTTGGAAGTTTGTTAGGTTTTTTTTTTTTTTTTTTTTTTTTTTTTTTTTTTTTTTTTTTTTTTTTTTTTTTTTTTTTTTTTTTTTTTTTTTGACACGCATCATCTCGCTTAGCCCAGGCTGGCCTTACACTCACTATCTAGTAGAGGAGGACATTGAGTTGCAGGCCTCTGCCTCCATCTAACAGTCCTTCGTCACTTTTTTAGAGGTTGCTGGGGATAGAAAGCCAAGGGCTTGAGCATGCTAGGCAAACACTCTCGGAGCTCTGTCAACTGTGCTACATCCCATGCCAGCAGCAACAACAGTCAGCGCTGCACATGGCCAGGCACTGGAATGGGGAGGAAAAAATGAGAGGTCTGTGGCTTTAAGTTCAATCATGGGCGGAACTAAACAAGCTCCCCTCCCACCTGGTATAGCAATTTCTTGATTATTTTTTAACAGCCCCCCCCCCCTTCTACTTTATGTGAATGGATGTTTTGCCTGCTTGTATATCTTTACACCGGGTGTGTGCCGTGCTCGTGAGGACTAGAAAAGGTTGTTCTGGGGTCATGGCGGCGGCGCAGGGCTTTAATTCCAGCATTTAGGAGGCAGAGACAGGTGGATCTGAATTCAAGGCCAGCCTGGTCTACAGACCTAATTCGGGACGGGACAGCCGTGGCTACACAAAGAAAAACAAACAAGCAAACAAACAAACAAGCAAATAGTAGCAGATGGAGGAGGAGGAGGAGGAGGAGGAGGAGGAGGAGGAGGAGGAGGAGGAGGAGGAGGAGGAGGAGAGAAGAGAGAAGAAGAAGAAGGTGGTTGTTCCTGAAATACAGTGTGAGCTGCCAGGTGGCAGGTGGGCTGGGACTCAATCCCTCTGATCCTCTGCAAGAATAAGGGCTCTTACCTGGCAGTGGTGGCACACAGCTTTAATCCCAGCTCTGTGAGTTTGAGGCCAGCCTGGCCTACAAGAGTTAGTTACAGGACAGGCCCCAAAGGCTATAGAGAAACCCTGTCTTGAAAAACCAAAAATGAAAACATAAAAAAATAAAAATATAAAAATAAGGGCTCTTCACCACTGTGTCAATTCCCAAGCCCTTATTTATCTATGTATTTATCTATGTATTTAGTTATGTATTTATTTAGACTTTACGTGCGTGGGTGTTTTGCCTGAACGTATGTATACCTTTACGCCAGTTGTGAGCCAAGTATGTTCCCAGGATTGAACCTGGGTTTTCCGAAAGAGCAGTCAGTGCTCTTATCAATTTATTCATTGCTGGGTGATAGTGGCACACACTTTTTTTGTTGTTGTTGTTATTTTCGAGACAGGGTTTCTCCGTAGCTTTTGGTTCCTGTCCTGGAACTAGCTCTTCTAGACCAGGCTGGCCTCGAACTCCCAGAGATCCGCCTGCCTCTGCCTCCCAAGTGCTGGGATTAAAGGCGTGCACCACCACCGCCCAGCGTGGCACAAACTTTTAATTCCAGCACTTAGGAGTCAGAGGCAAGTGGATCTCTGTGAGTTCGAGGCAAGCCTCGACTACAGAATTCCAGGACAGCCAGAGCTACACAGAGGAACCCTGTCAAAAAAAAAAAAAAAAAAAAAAAAAAAGTTATTCATTTTCAAGTTCCCTCTCGATTGTTTTTTAGAAACAAATAAAAACTTCTTGAGTTGAAAATCCTACTTTAGACAAGATACTACTACTCTATATAGTCAGAATACTGGTAAATAATAAATCTGGTGGCTGGAGAGATGCTCAACAGATAAGAGCACTGGTTGTTCTTCCAGAGGACCTGAGTTCTATTCCCAGCATAAACATGATGGCTCACGACTGTAACTCCAGTTCCAGGGCATCTGATGTCCTCTTCTGGCCCCAGTGGGCACTAGGCACATATGTGGTGCACAGACATACATGTGCACAAAATACCTATACACATAAAATAATAAAATAATAATTTTTTATTAATTATTATTATTATTTGGTTTTTTTGACACAGGGTTTCTCTGTGGTTTTGGAACCTGTCCTGGAACTAGCTCTTTTAGACCAGGCTGGTCTCGAACTCACAGAGATCCGCCTGCCTCTGCCTCCCAAGTGCTGGGATTAAAGGCGTGCACCACCACCACCTGGCTTTTTTTTTTTTTTTGGTAAAATAATAATTTTTAAAGTAGTAAATGTGGAACTATATGCTGACTCAGTAGCTAAGAGCACTTGTTACTCTCTCTTTTTTTTTTTTTTTTTTTTGATTTTCGAGACAGGGTTTCTCTGTAGCTTTTTTGGTTCCTGTTCTGGAGCTAGCTCTTGTAGACCAGGCTGGCCTCAAACTCACAGAGATCCGCCTGCCTCTGTCTCTCGAGTGCTGGGATTAAAGGCGTGCGCCACCACCGCCCGGCAACTTGTTACTCTTGATGGGGACCTGGGTTCAGTTTCCAGCACCCACATGGTGGTGACGATCATCTGACACAAGGGATTCAATGCCCTCTTTTGACCTCTATGGCACCAGGCACACATGTGGTGGATATACATATAGGCAGACAAAATGCTTTTAGATGTAAAATAAAACATATTTTAAAAAATAGTATATGAGTGTAGAATGAATAATAAAAACCCAGAAACAGAAACTGGGGTTCACCTTGAAAACAAAGCAGCCAAGCCACTAGAGAAGTCTTACCCCTACCAAGGCCAGGCAACCATAAACTAAGCAGACAGACTCGGTCTCCTTTCATTTCATATTCCCCTCTAGTGCTGGGATTAAGGGTGCACAGTGGTTCCTTAGTGATGGGATTAAAGGTGTGAGCCGCCACCACCTGGATTTATTTCTGCTTTGATCTTGTGTAGCCCAGGGTGACCTTGAACTCACAGAGATTCACCTGACTCCATCTCCCAAATTTTGGGATTAAAGGTGTGTGCCACCATTACTAACCTCTAGTGGTTTTAGCTTTGCCTCTGGTCTTCAGGCACGATTTATTTATCAAAATACAAATAATATACCACTGCAAATGTGTATTTAGTATTTGCTGCTTGCCAGGCATTGGGGTAACTACTCCTCTGTGTTAAAAAGTCCATGAAAAACAAACAAAGAAACAAACAACAGAAACAAAAACAAAACCCAAACAGCTCTCACCCCAAAAGGAATAAGAAGGCGTTTATTCTGAACTCTATGAATGAACTTGCCCGAGGAGCCAGGTTCAGCCTGCTCAGAATAATGTGTTCCACAGTGGAAGGAAGTACACGAGAGAACAAAGAAGGTCATAAATCCAGGTACTTACCGAGTCCCTGGGTGGGGACCACAGATTGGAGGCGCTCCAGTAGAGTGGAGAAAATGGGGTACAGGTTTCAGATGCTGGCTAGGTATGGTGGAAACCAGTAGTCAGCTACGGATGCATTGTGAAGCTTTGCATGATTGTTTGTTCAGTGAGACACTGGTCAGAGAGGAATGGCTTAAAAACAGAGCTAAGCCAGGAGTCTGGATAGATGGCTCAGTGGTTAAGAGCACTGGTTGCTCTTCTGGATGGACCCAGGTTCAATTCCCAGCACTCACATGGCCGCTCACATCTGTCTGTAATCCCCAGTTCCAGGGGATTTGACCCTCATGCCACTGTACATAATTAAAAAAAAACAACTAAACTAAAAGTAGCTCAAGATAAATTGGTTATGACTCTGTAACATTCTATTATTATTATTATTAGCATTATTATTATTAGTTTTTTTGAGACAGGGACTCTCTGTAGCTTTGGAGCCTGTCTTGGAACTAGCTTTTGTAGATCAGGCTGGTCTTGAACTCATAGAGATCCGCCTGCCTCTGCCTTCTGAATGCTGGGATTAAAGGTGTGCACCACTACCACCCAGCCTTTTATATTACTTTTTTTCAGAATAGGGTTTCTGTGTGTAGCCCTGGCTGTCCTGGAGCACACTTTGTAAACCAGGCTGTCCTCAAAATCACAGACATCCACCTGCCTTTGCCTCCCAAGCGCTGGAATTAAAGGCATCTGCCACCACCACCTGGCATTGTTCTGGCTCTGTAACATTCTAACTCTGCATTACCAAGAGGTTCTCATCAGTCAAGAGAACTAGGTTCTCCTCAGTCAAGAGAACTGATGAGAACCAAGAGGCATGGGCTTTAGTTTCTAAATCCTTGCAACAGCACTATGACATAAGTGGTATTTCGTTCTCTGCTTACATATGAGGAAGTAATCATTGCCTCAGACACTGATCTTGTGAGAATTATGTAATGCATGTGGATCATTTGGCACGAAGCCTTGCACATGGAGCAATATTTTTTTAGACCACAAACTTTCCCTTGAATGCAGAAATCAAGGCATCTTTCAAATCCTATGGCAGAAACATCAGGTAGGTGGGTGCTCACACCATTGGTTTGAGTGTAGATTAGCCAGAGAACTTGGCAGAAGACTGGCAGAGTCTGCTAAGGCTGAAGACGTCCATACTTGGTGCCCCAGTAATTCTACTTCTAGGCACGTGCAGAAAAGCAAAGATAAGGTCAGCAGTAGTTATTAGGATAGCACTAGACTTGAACTGCTCAGATGGCATCAGCGGAATGAAGAGCTGTGGTATTTCACACACCCAACTGTGATTCAGAAAAACATACGATATGGATTTTACATCAATGTGAGCCAACAAAGCTAAAGACAGAAAGTGTACACATATCTTGTGGTATTCCATTATACAGATGTTGATGCCAACACACACACACACACACACACACACACACACACACACACACTTGGCTCAAAGGGAATACAAGGTTATTTATTCTAAAGGCAAGCAGAAGTGTCCAAGAACAGACTTAGATTACCCCCAAAATTCACATCCCAGCATGGTAACAGTTTCATTTTGTTTTTATGGTAACAGAACAAAGAAAATTACCAGTTAAGTCTCTCAAATACATTATTGGAAACATCTGCCTGGGATCTGTTGTAGGCTGTTTGTGTTAAAGCTAGGAGTCTGCTTGTTCCAGAAGGATTGTAGTCTCAAACGTGTTTGATCACTCATAGACGTGGGTAAGACATGGCAATCTAAGGGCCTAAGCTAGCCTAAGAACATTTGCCTCTGGAGAGACAACATTCCAGCTCTCCTGTCATTCAGAGCAGGGCGTCCGCCTTGTGGAAGGAACCTGTAAAAAAGGTGTGGCTCTTCTTTGGGAACTTCAGTTCACATAAAAGCAGGCAAAGCCAATTAATAGCAGTCAGCTTTATTTCCAAACAGAAATCCCTAAATCACTTGCTTATTTTAAATATATATTTGAGACATGCTCTCACTACGTAGCCATGGCTGGCCTCAAACTCAGAGATCCACCTGCTTCCATCTTCCAAATCCTCAGTTTAAAGGCATGTAAAACCAGCCCTGAACCAACTACTTAGTAGAGAAATCTCAATGGAAAGATAAGTAGGCAGAACAACAAAGGACTGCTTCCCCCGAGGGACGACAGAGGACAAGGACCCAGAGGCTCTGCAGAGCGTCGGTGGACATCGCCTGAGCTCTGAGGTGTGGCAGATGGAGTGATGTGGTTGTGAATCTATGCCTCGACAGAAAAACTTCAGATACGAATGTATTTGAAAAAAGTTCAGTATATTCCATATACTGAAGTGAGGTCAGCTTGGCTAACATGAGACCCTATCTAAAATCACATTTGAGAACCAAAACCAAAATCACGTATCTGAAAACCATGTAAGCTGATGTAAAAGTTTATTTTATTTTTTATTATTTAGTTTTTTGTTTGTTTTGAGACATGATCTCACTATGTAGGCCTGGCTGTACTGGAACTTGCTCCGTAGACTAGGCTGGCCTTCAACTCAAGAGATTACCCTGCCTCTGGAAGGCTGGGATTAAAGGCCAGTGCCAGCACACCCCATCTCAAAAATATATTTAAAAAAATGAGTGATAATGCCTAAGAACCTTCTTTTTAGCATTATTTTTCACTTCCAGTGAAAAAAATAACTAGGAAGAATTAACTATTAAACTTTCTTATTACATTATATATTGTACTTTAATAATTTACTTTACTTTTGGAGATGGATCTCACTCTAACCCTGGTTGCCCTGAAACTCTGTAGACCAGGCTGGCTTTGAACTCAGAAATCCACCTGCCTCGGCCTCCCAAGTTCTGGGATCAAAGGCATGCGCTACCACATTTGGCTTTGAAAACTTTACACTTTTTATTTATTGTATGTGTGTTTCAGGAGGGGAATTGTTATATATGGCGCATGCGTGTGGAATATTTGCCTTCTCCTATCGTGTGGAACCTGGGACTGAATTCAAGTTGTCAGGCTTGGAGGCAGGAGCCTTTCTGAGCTGAGCATCTCCCTGGTCCCCTGCATGTTATCTGTAGATTAATTAAGACAGTCACTTAACATCCTGAGAATTTAACTCCCATGAAACGACTCTCACCCTCCAGAACGTCTGTCTTACTTAACCTTTGGGAACTCAAATCCTTTCCTTTGATTGACACCCCTACCCCACCAGAGCCTTTTGCCGGAACAGTGTGTAATCAAAGGTGGATCAGTTCTGAGTAGACTAACAGAACCAAATGATCTCCGTAGTAAGCGATAAATACCCATATTTACTAACTCAATAATGTCTTCATAATTTAATTTTCCTTTTTTTGTTGTTGTTCTTTGAGATAGGGTTTCTCTGTAGCTTTGGAGCCCGTCCTGGCCTCGAACTCACAGAGATCCATCCGCCTGCCTCTGCCTTCTGAGTGCTGGGATTAAAGGCGTGAGCCACCACCACCTGGTTTAATTTTCCTTTTTACCACTGCACTCCAATGGCGGCTCACATTCAGCGTCTAAGGAAAATTCTGTTGTGTGTGTGACTATCACCAGGCCAAGCAACTCCATTTTGGGAGTTCAGCTGCGGATACCTGCACCTGGGCTTGTTCACAGCCCCTCGCG
>NW_026068033.1:2074843-2079655 GCF_014885135.2 Alexandromys fortis
AAGACCCTCACTGTAGCCATTGCTCCCACCTGTTGTATGGAACTCTGCCTTAATTGCAAGCAGCCTGGGGAGGGGCTTGAGTACATAGGCCAGGGAAGACAGGAGGGGGCTGCAGACCCGCTGAATAAAGTTTCCGGTGGGGGGAGGGGCATGCACACCCTTTGAGAACCTCTGCACCTCTCCGCACCTATGCTGTGAGGACGCCCAGCAAGCTCGCACACAGTTAACTAACTGGGTCTGGGACCTAAGAAGGGCAGACATTGCTGTCTCTTCCCCAGGCTGTCGCTAGCCGGACTCCTTTGCCTTCCAGAGTCAGCTCTGCTACCCTGAGGTGTACTGTTTCCGGGACACTGCAGACACGTGGGTCTTCTCTAGAGACATGGGGTCAGCTACTTTCCATGGAGGCCAGTCCTTAGGGAAAAATGGGTGGAGATCAGCGTGAAATAGAGCTAGAACATTAACTTTCTCACTTTCTGTGCACGTCGGCTTCTCAGATTATAAACCCAGACTGAGTTTAGTTAGCTCATATTGTCTCCTCTGCTGTGTGACTTCACACACCCACAGCGCATCCTTTACATCTTCCCAGGGCCTCTCACACAGCGCAGGAGCTCAGCTGTGCTGGGAAGGCTCCAGAGCTAGTCCCGCCCAGGGGCACACTTCCTGTGGGGACAGCCGCGGCAACACTGTTTCTGGGAGGCTTTGATGCACCTGGGTGGACTAGTCGGTGGACTAGTCAGAGGGGACAGCATGTCGGTGAGTGGCAAAGGCCTGGGGTGCAGGCTCACCTGTTGCTGAGCTGCACCCTCAACCTTATACACTTAAGGTTAGGAACCCTTTGTTGTTGTTGGATTTAAAGCAGGGGCTGGAGAGATGGTTCAGTGGTTAAGAACACTGGCTGCCCTTTCAGAGGTCCTGAGTTTGAATCACCAACAACCACATGATGGCTCACAACCATCTCAGAGAGATCTGAAGCCCTCTTCTGGAATAAAGGCATACATGCAGATAGAGTACTCATAAAAATAAGTATTTTTTTTATTTTTTAATTTTAAGGTTTTTTTTAAAGATTTATTTATTTATTATGTATACNGGATCTCTGTGAGTTCGAGACCAGCCTGGTCTACAAGAGCTAGTTCCAGGATCCAAAGCCACAGAGAAACCCTGTCTCAAAAAACCAAAAAAAAAAAAGATTTATTTATTTATTATGTACACAGTGTTCAGCCTCCATGTATGCCTGCAAGCCAGAAGAGGGCGCCAGATCTCATTACAGATGGTTGTGAGCCACCATGTGGGTTGCTGGGAATTGAACTCAGGACCTCCAGAAGAGCGGTCAGTGCTCTTAACCTCTGAGCTTCTCTCCAGCCCCCCAATAAGTATTTTTAAAAAAACCGAAATTTAAGCATAAAGGAGTATTTTAACCCTGTCTCTAGGTACCCTAAGACTCCAGCTGTGCAGCGTGGACTCTTGTTGCAGCACACAAGCTGCTCAGCAGTTGAAGGATGGCTGCTGCCTTTGGGCTGGGTGTGTGTGACCACTGCTTGTTCAGGAAGCTCTAGGAGCAGAAAAACAAAGTAGGCACTAAGCTGGGTGGTTTCTTGTGTAAGTCCTAGACCCTTACCACTTCTGGATGTCTTAAAAAAGGCTAAAAAGTTTTCTTTTTAATGAATCTGTTTATTAAAAAATGGTAACAGGTAAGAGTTAAAGTCTTTTTGATAGCAGCTATTTTAGTTTGGGCCAAGACCGCGATGAAAAGGCACGACTTCCTGAACCAGGCGGCCTTACTGCTCCCTGACCCAGTGGACCTTGCCGTCTTCTCCCGGCCGCACGGCCCCGCTGGCCACCAGCTGGAGGGCTGCGGGAAAGATTTTATGCTCTGCTACTTTGACTCGCTCAGACAAAGTGGCAACAGTGTCACCCCTCTTCACAGGGACAGCTTCTTGTAGGATGATCTGTCCGGCATCTACATCCTCCTGGAGAAGGAAGCAGATGTTTTCAAACCTTGCTTTTTAGCCAGTGCAGTCTGCATCCAGACACCAGAGGCAAAAGTTTGTAGGAAAAGGCATACTCACGGCCACAAAATGTACGGTACACCCGGTAACTGTGACTCCAGCTTCCAGGACTTGCTCATGAGCATTTGAACCCTTGAAAGAAGGGAGCAAGGAAGGGTGGATGTTGAGCATTTTACCTAGAAAGCAAAAAACAGTGGTCAGAAATTTTAGATCTTGTTTATTCTAAAGTTAAAGGAACAAGTGCTTAGAGAACCAACTGGGGGAGATGCCCAAACATGTACAGAAGAATGACAATGGGATGTGGTCAGAGCTTTAAAGGAAGAAGGGGTAAAGTGCCTGCCACCAGGCTTGATTGATGAGCTCAATCCCTAGGACCTACGGAGTCCTACACACTGTCCTCCAACTACCACAAGCATGAGATAGCCCTACCACCCCATGCACAATAGTAAACCAAAAAAGGTACAACAGACGGTAGACAACACCTTCCTTGCTATCTTCTGTCCGTGTGAACCTTTATCATCTTCTCTGTGGTACAAGGTCTGAAACCAGGGCCCTGTACATGCCAGGTAGATAAGTGCTTTACCAGGGAACCAAACTCCCAGGTACTGGTTTGTGTTTAGTTTGCAATTACATCTGCACATCATGAATGGTGCCTGAAGAGGGTGTTGGGTCCCCTGGAAATGGTGGTACAGATGGCTGTGAGCTTGTCACGGGGCTGGGAATGGTATCCAAGTCCTCTAAGAGTAACAAGTACTCTCAACCACTGAGAATTTCTACACCCACCACTAGCTCTTGGTTTTTAGGGACAGGGTCTCATTATATATTCCAATCTGGCCTTAAATGCATTACATCAAGGCTGATCTCTGCCCAGCTTTCTTCATCTGGGATACACAGTTGTTTTTTTTTCTCCTTTCTCTCCTCTTCCTTCACTTTGCTTTTGAGAACTGTGTCCTACAGGACCAGGCTGGCCTTGGACTTGCAGTCCTCCCACCTCAGTCTCAGGACTCCTCTCACAGTGACGTGGTCGCTGCAGTATCGGGAGTGATTAGTGACAGCAGCAAACAGCTCAGTGAACTGGGCATCTCTCAGTCAAAGCAGAGGGAGCTAAGAAGCCCACGTTAAAATTGCATTATGAGGGCAGTCTTGGAAAGCTGATTACTCCGGAGTCCATTTACTGTCCATGACTCCTGCTTACCATCCCATTTCCTGACAAAAGGGCCAGAGAGAATCCTCATGAACCCAGCAAGACAGACCATGTCTACAGAGAACTCTTCCAGGACGAGGTCAACAGCATTGTCAAATTCAACACGGTTCTTATATAATTTATGATTAATCACCTGTAACAGGAAAAGAGAAGCAAGTAAATTTTTTCAGTGAATTACCAAGTTTAAATACAACCTTTACAGAGACTACAAGTCAGTGGTGAAGATGGAGCCACGGGAGGGCTGGCTGAGGAACAGGCTGGAGAAGAGCAAACCCAGCACCCACCCCAAACGGGAAGTTCCAGGATTACATAACCACACACACTGTGGAAGCAGAGTATGCATTTCGCCGAGTGCCGAGTGTGTAGTGGTTGCTGCTGTGGCTCCAGGTGGAACAGCCCGCACCACACAGCAAACCACCCAACAGCCAGACGCAGCCCGTTCTCTGTGGTGACTCACTCTGGTGGGAATGCCAGCCTTTTCTGCTTTGTCTAAGCCAGCGACCCCAGCTTTGTTGGAGATGACAACAACAATGTGTGAGGAGCTCTTTGGATCCCGAGTGCTGTCTATGAGAGCCTGGAGGTTGGACCCTGAAAACCAGGAAAGAGTGAGCACATGCCTGGAAGCTTGGCCCTTCACAATGCCCTCACTCCTCAGAAGGGCCGCTTCGCTTTATCATAAACGTGAACCTAAATTACAGTCAACTCAAAGAGGATCCTGCAAAGCAGCCATGGCACTGGACTAGGATCTAAAGAAACACTCAGGGGCCTTCAACACAACAGCACAATTTATCTGTGCGTTCATGAGCCGGGGAGAGGTCACTACTAAACACTGCACTAGAAGGGCTGAGGCCAGGCCAGCTGGGCTACAGGGTGAGTTCCAAAAGCAAACAACATAGTTACGCTACAGCCATCTGATAGAGTACAATGCTCTCAGACCCAGGGCTCTTACTTTAGATAAAAACAACTTTAGAATACTGCATTTTATTCTGAAAGACAGACAGGAACTAAACTACCAGGTTAAAAATATTTACTACTTCTCACCTTTAAGAACATACACAAGGTGAACACCGTAATTACTATTTTAACTTTTAAGTTTTCTCACCCATCAAGATATGGTACACAACAGGGGGGCTCTTCCTTCTTCCATTTTCCCCTGCTTTCTTCAGGGTTTCTCTGTGCAACAACAGCCCTAGCCATCCTGGAGCTCACTCTGTAGACCAGGCTGGCTTTGAACTCACAGAGATCCGTCTGCCTCTGCCTCCTGAGCGCTGGGATTAAAGGTGTATGCCACCACTGCTTGGCTCGTTTTAAGATTAAAAAAAATTGTGTATGAGTGTTTTGTCTGCTTATTATGTATGTGCACCAAGTGTGTGCCTGGTACCCAGCTCAGAAGAGGCTGTCAGATGCCCAGGAGTCAGAGCTAGAGATGTTGTAACTATGTGGTTGCAGGGACTAGAACCCAGGTCCACTGCAAGAGCAGCAAGTACCGTCAACCGTTGAACCACCTTTCTAGCATGTTATGTTTTTCCTCTCTCTCTCTCTCTCTCTCTCTCTCTCTCTCTCTCTCTCTCTCTCTCTCTCTCCCTCTCCCTCTCCCTCCCC
>NW_026068033.1:2079703-2136350 GCF_014885135.2 Alexandromys fortis
CCCCCCCCCTCCCCCCCTCCCTCCCCCCCTCCCTCCCTCCCTCCCTCCCTCCCTCCCTCCCTCTCTCTCTCTCTCTCTCTCTCTCTCTCTGAGGCAGGGTCTCACTGTGTAGCCCTGGCTGGCCTGGAAGTCACTATGTAGAGGTTGGAATTAAATTCAGGAATCTGCTTGCCTCTGCCTCCCAAGTGCTAGGAGGCCAGGCTAGCCACCAGTTTGCCCTTTCTGTGTCCTTACTATGTGAGGTGCTTGTCCCCTTGTCTGTGTGACTGGAGGTCGTGGGGAGCGCTCTGAGTTCTATGTACGGAGAAGTCATACTTTACCTGTTCCAGATATTAAGACAGCCACTCTGGCCTTCTTACTTCTCAGGAAACCATTTGACACCACTGACCCATTTACTTGCATGGTTTCAATCAAATTCTTGACTCTGACACGAGGGGAATCTTCATTTCAATTATATGCATAAAAAGGTCAAAAACAAAAACAAAAACGATGAATTAATAGCAATAATAGAAAAATATCAGGCTGGAGAGATGGCTCAGAGGTTAAGCGCACTGATTGCTCTTCCAGAGGTCCTGAGTTCAATTCCCAGCAACCACATGGTGGCTCATAGCCATCTATAATGAGATCTGGTGCCCTCTTCTGGCATACAAGCATACATGGAAAGAATGTTGTATACATAATAAATAAATAAATCTTAAAAAAAAAAAAGAAAAATATCTTAAGAAAACGTTATTGTATTTTATTCTGAAAGTAAGACANTTTCGAGACAGGGTTTCTCTGTGGCTTTTGGAGCCTGTCCTGGAACTAGCTCTTGTAGACCAGGCTGGTCTCGAACTCACAGAGATCCGCCTGCCTCTGCCTCCTGAGTCCTGGGATTAAAGGCGTGTGCCACCACCGCCCAGCCTCATTTCTCACTTTTAAGAACATACTGGAGGTGGCCACACGGGATGACTGTTTCAGCTAGGAGCTGGAGAACACACCAGTGCACTGAAGCACGGCCATAGAAAATGCTTCCTCTCTGTGTTCTCCCCAACCCAACCCACTAACGAGTCCATTTACCTACTTGCCGCTAAGACCCCCTGGCTTCCTGGGGGACGTGCGACCCAGGAGGCTTTGCAAGACTAAGATGCTTGCTGTTTGGAGAAAGGGACAGCTTCTTACTGCAGTGTGAACCTAAGGGGTTAGTGTTCAGCACTGGGAAACCTGCTTGAAAATGAAACCCACGCAGCAGAGAGTAGAAAGGCAGAAGCAAGGTCAACAAGCACCGACCATCATTGTTAACTGAGTGGATCTCTGTCACTGTGTCAAATGCTCGCACTTCTGACAGGGTTCTGACCAACACACACAACTGGTCAGGGTGTGCAAGCATTGGCGGGTGGACACTGCCAAGAGACATCAGAGTTCCAGAAGCAGCTGCGTCCTGGCTGCAGGGCAGACCTGCCGCTGTGCCAGTGGCTAAACCTAAAAGCCAATAAGGCCAGGCGGTAGTGGCGCACGCCTTTAATCCCAGGACTCGGGAGGCAGAGGCAGGCGGATCTCTGGGAGTTCGAGACCTGCCTGGTCTACAGAGCTAGTTCCAGGACAGGCTCCAAAAGCCACAGAGAAACCCTGTCTCGAAAAACCAAAAAAAAAAAAAAATAAATAAATAAAGACAACAACAAAAGAAACAGCCACACGGAGTTATTTATTACCTTTAGGACATGCCACAACACTGCCTATCACCCAGGCTTCCTCCTGGCGCTGCCGAATGTCATGCAGAATCTGGTCTGCCTGGTCCTTAGACACCACCAAGGCAGCTCCAACCCCACAGTTGAAAGTTCTGGCCATTTCTTCTTCAGAGAGCTGTCCTTCCTGCTGTAACCATGAAAAGACCTTGGGGATCCTCCAGGTGCCAGCATCTCAAAATAAGCAAGAGTTGCCCATCAATCCATTGTCCCATACAGAGAACACAAAAGTGAGTGGTAGCCCAACTCTGCTGTTCTATGAAGAGTAACCAGTCCTCTGAGATGGCTGTCAGTACCGAGACTTTACTGGATTTTTAGAACCTCCTAATGGCTTACTACCACAGAGACGGGCATGCCACTTTTTGTAAATGTTTAGCTGGGTCTTAGTGATGACAAGCTGTACCCTAAATACCAGGTAGAACTACCCAGAGGCAGTTCTGCTAGAGGGAGCTTTCTGATATATACCTGGTTCCTTTAATTTCTTCTAAAATACAGGTTCTAAGCTGACTTACCTCCTCCTTTGCCACAAGCAACACAGCACAACTCTTACACTAGCATCAGGTAAAGGCTTATGTACAAACATTGCCACAGAATTCCTCAATAATAAAAAGTAACATGGACAATTTTTTGAATGTACAGGTTATAAGATTTGATTTACAAAAACTATACTGAATTATTTAGAATGTCTATAAAGAAAGAGAATGTGGCTTGTCAGATTACTGTTATCAACGACACCAGCTAGAGTGATTACCGCCTCCATAAGACTTGCTTATCAGCAAGCTAGTGGGAGGGCCAGATCACCCAGTGCCTGCGGTGCCACTGAAGTGGGAAGGTGGTCCTGGGTGAAGAGAGAAGGCAGGCTGCACTGGACAGTGGTGGTGCACGCCTGGTAAACCTAGTGAGTTCAAGGCCAGCCTGGTCTACAGAGTTAGTTTCAGGACAGGCAGGGCTAAACAGAGAAACCAATAGTTGTCTCAAAACCAAAACAATGCAGTATTCTCATGCAGAATCACAACTGTGCATTCACTACCCACAGTACATGTTTTTTCCCATCACCATTTTTTTTTTCTTTTTGAAATCAGAAATTTCCTTTGGTTAGCTTACCTAAATCTACTCCAAGCTCCCGAGGAAGGACTCTGGGGATGTTTTCCAGCAATCCACCTCCAGTAATGTGAGCCAAGGCTTTGACACGTCCTGACCGTATGACAGGCAACAGCGAATGGCTGTAGATCCTGGTTGGAGTTAGAAGCAAGTCCCCTGGGGATTGGAGAGGTAAGACAAGAACTTAGCCCATACATTCGAAACCCAAACATAAAAACAGTTCTGAAATGGACGAAGACTGTGACCTTGCATCCTTCCATTTCAGGTAATCCATTTCCCCTGCGGTAGTTGCTCAGACATTTCCAGGCAGGACAGCAAGAGTCAGTTTACCTAAAGTCTGGTCGCCACATCCATCAGGCGCTGGAGAGGAGTACTGGAGAGAAGACCTCGCCACAATCTTCCTCACAAGGCTAAAGCCATTGCTGTGAAGACCAGACGAGGCTACCCCAACCACAACATCCCCTTCGACAATCCTTTCTAGCTGAGGGAGTTTCTGATCCCTCTCCATAGCGCCAACAGCAAACCCAGCGAGGTCATACTCGCCAGGAGGGTACATGTCGGGCATCTCTGCGGTCTCTCCACCTGGTGAGACAAGGACAAGGATCCTGTGATCCTCACGAATCTGGTTAAACAGTGACAGAAGCTACACGTACCATCAACAACCAGTACAACCTATGTGTAGCTCTATCCCATACTCGATGTGCTGGCTGACATCTAGGGACAGTACTAATGGTGCACAGTGATGAGGGACACCTCTGTAGGTCACATGGTCTTCAGACATTGACTCTGGTATGCCAAGGCTCAGTGGGACTTAAGAGCATGTCTACAACAGTGTGATTTCATAAGTGCTTTCAAAATGATTTGATATTTTATGTGCATGAATGTTTTGCTTGCATGTATCATGTATATATCTGGTACTCAGAGAGGACAGTAGAGGACATTGGATCCCCTGGAACTGGAGTTACAGTGAGCTGCCACGTGGGCTCTCAGAACCAAACCCACATTCTCTGGAAGAGCAGCAAATGCTCTTAACTTCCTGTCTCCAGCTCCTTAGTTTCACTCCAGCTTAGTGATAATAACAGCACAGAACCGCCCACTCCAAGTGGTCGCACACCACCTCACCAGCACAGTGCTATACCCACATCACGTGAAAACACAACACAGGTAGGTAGCAGACTCCAACCTACAAACTGTACTGTGGTCAGGGATAGTGGGGCATATCTTTAATTCCAGCACTATAAGCTCGAAGCCAGCCTGGCCTATAAAATTGAGGTCTAGGACAGCCAGGGCTGTTATACAGAGAAATCCTGTCTCAAAAAATGAAAACCAACCGGTGAAAGGCAACTTTTGGCCTTGGGATCTGATTTGTCTACAGATACAGTTGTACATGTTCTTCCACTGAGACAAGAGTCTTGCTATGTAGCCCAGGCTGGTTCAAACTCTCAGTAATCTTGCTTCAGCTGCCAAGTGCTAGGACTGTAGGCATCGTAGGATTGTGCAACCCTGACCTGCACTAGAAGGAATAGTTAACCCCCATCTGCATATATGGTTGGTTATAAAAGCCAGGTTACATTTGATTCTTTATGTCACATCTAAGGAAACCATAGTCGGACACGCACAATTCCAGGTGCACGTCTCCCCTGTTTTAGGCCCACTCAGGAGGAAAAAGCCCTAAGCCCACCCAGTGAGGCTCTTGAGGAACAGGGAGATGGACAGAGGAGAAAGGTAAGCCAGCCTGGCAGTTCAGGAGTATGAGATGGGAACAGAGTCTGAGATGAACGTAGGTAGTTTTATCTACACCTTGTTTTCCTGTCTGTTCACGTAAAGTCTCCCTCACTAGCCACAGCAGAAATCACGTTTTAGTTCTACATGACCAACCGACAGTAGAGGGCCCGTGGGTCACAGGGTCCATACCCAGGAGAGCACAGCCAGCTTGTCTACAGGCTCCAGCAATTCCAGCGATGACAGCTTCAGTCGTAGTGAGGTCGAGTTTTCCACAGGAAAAGTAATCGAGGAAGAAGAGGGGCTCAGCTCCCTGTGCGAGGATGTCGTTTACACACATTGCGACCAGATCCTGACCGATGGTGCCATGCTTATTGCACAGCTGGGCAATCTGCAGGATATAAACAGCTGACAGAACACCTCAGGCCAGAGACAAGTTATACAGAGCCCCTTTTCCTTCTTCCAACCACTGGAACTCGGACACTATTGTTTAAAATGTGTACCTGAGCTATCCGGTTAGAACAAATGGTTGCCAGGGCTCTTTTGAGCACATGTATGTTGTTAGGAAGAAATGGCTATTTGATAAATAGAGAAACCATTTGGCAGGCAAATTCCCCGTTCTCCTTCACAAAGCCTGTAATCACAAGTGTCCGATTACCTTCAGTTTAGTCCCAACACCATCTGTTCCAGACGCCAGGAGAGGATCTTTGAAACCAGCTGCTTTCAAATCAAAAAGACCAGCAAAGCCTCCAAGGTCAACAGTGCAGCCTGTTGGACAAGAAACGAGTTACTTGCTGATTTTACCTGATGAGTTCAACATGAATATCCCAGCTGTTCTCCTGACAATGGCTAGGATATGAACTACATAATGTTAGCTCTGAGAGCAGAAGAGCCCCGCGTGCCCACAGACCCGACCAAGACTTAACGACTTAGAGGACGTCCAACAATAATTAGAAAGACATCCCTCAGCTAAATGTAAGGCCCAGATTAATTCCCAATACTGCTATTCTATTCACAGGGTCTAATTACCTGGTCTGGAGGTGGCTTTTGCTAAAGGCTGAATTTTCTTAACCAGCATATTTCCGGCTGCAATGTCTACCCCAGATTCCTTGTAAGTCAGGCCCCTAAGGAAATGAAATGAAAACTAATTTCCTCAATGCCAGGAAAATTATTACTGTTTGAGAGGGTCTCTCTATGTGTTCAGGCTGTCCTGTATCTCACAGATTTGCTTGCCCCTGCCTCTGCTGGGATTCAAGGCATGCACCACCACACCCAGGAAAAAAAATATTATCTCCAACAAAACAAAACAAACAAAAGAACACTCGAAAGGGTGAGGGAAATGGCTCAGCACTTGCCATAGAAATGCTGGATGGCTATGGCTGCCTGCTTGTAACTGTGGCCTGGGAAAGTGGATATAGGGAACCCCCAAACAAGCCGGTTAGAGTCTAGCCAGACCAGGGAGCTGGGTTTGACCTCTGTCTGGATAAGGTGGAAGAGTCAAGATGCTCTTCAGTATCATCAGGCCAACACATGTAGGCACACACCTGCATATGACCACATGTGGGAACACACAGGCATCCTCACACATACACAAGTTCCTAGAGAAAAAAATAGAAGGCATTTCATCTAGTTTTCATATCTAGTAACCTGCTCAGAATGTTTTAAATCAGAGCCTGCACCCACCCGCACACTCAGATGGAAGTGTTCTAAAAAGGCGCAGGTAACTGAACCGGCTTCTCCTCCTTCCCAGCTGACCTGGAGTTAACAGATGCGCACAGCCACACCTGCTGTGAACTTTCTCAGCTGTATAAAATATGCACCCAATTCACCATCGCAGCCATCTTTAAGTGTATTGTTTAACTGAATGGCACAATTTGGCACTGCCATCATTAACATCCCTTGGGCTCACCAGGTAAAACGGGAATTTCTGTGTCCATTACACGGGACCTCTCCATTCCTGGCCCTTACATGCAAACCTCCATCATCCCACTGTCTCTATGTAGCTCAAATGGCCTCAAACTCCCAATATGGCAGCTTTAGCCTTCCCAGTGCTGACATTATGGACAAGAACCTTGTCTGGCCCCTTCTACTTTAAAGAGTTTTTTTTTTTTTTTTTTTTTTTAACCATATCCATTCTCAGGCTAACTTCAGTTTGAGTAGGAATGAAATGTCAAACCAAATAAAGAAAAAAGGAATTAGGATTGTTAAAATTTTGTAAAAATATCCCTAAAAAAAAAAGTGTTCTAGGCCGGGCGATGGTGGCGCACGCCTTTAATCCCAGCACTCGGGAGGCAGAGGCAGGCGGATCTCTGTGAGTTCGAGACCAGCCTGGTCTACAGAGCTAGTTCCAGGACAGGCTCTAAAGCCACAGAGAAACCCTGTCTCAAAAAACCAAAAAAAAAAAAAAAAAAAAAAGTGTTCTTATTGTACCAAGGTATCAGCTATCAGTTTTCTCATTGCTGAGGGCCACAGAAACATGAATATTGCTTTATAAAAGCACAAACATGATGAATATTGCTTTATGAAAGCACAAAACTGTGTCTCATAGGAATCAAGTTTGTGAATGGCACTGTGAACTTACTAGTCTCTGCAGTGAAGCTGAGCTGCTAGAGCACTTGAGAGAACTGATAAGCAGCTCAGCTCCTGCATTTCAGGGACACTCGCACACAGGACAAATGCCCTGCAGGTTAACGACTAGCTCGTGACATCTCATTCTCTTTACCTTGAAGAACTCAGACTACAGTTAAGATTTAAGTGGTGGCGCACGCCTTTAATCCCAGCATCGGGAGGCAGGTGGATTTCTGGAGTTCAAAGCCAGCCTGGTTTATAGAGCTGGTTCCAGGACAGTCAGTAGATACACAGTGAAACCCTGCCTCAAAAAAACTAAACCAACCAACCAACCAACCAACCAACCAACCAACCAACCAACCAACCAACCAAGATTTAAGTTCCTTGTTAGGCATAGTGGCACAGGCCATTGGATCTCTGTCAATTCTAGGCTACGCAGGGTGTCATAGTGAGACTTGGTTTAAAAAGACAAAACCAAACCAAACCTAAAAACCAAACCACATTTCAGTCTCTGAAGGTAGAGAACTTCCATGAGCTGGCACAGGATTTAGTGTAATATATGTACAAAAGGGTTAAAAACCTGCCTTTCACTCATGTTATAGTTTAAGCTGCTAAAAATTATTTTTTTGAGATGGCTCAGTGGTTAGGAACGTTTGTGGCTCTTCCAGATGAGGGCTTGGTTCCCAGGATCCACATGGTGGCTCACAACCATCCCTAAGCCCAGGTCCATGATCTCTGAGGGTACCAAGTGCATGTGGTGCACATATGTGTAGGCAAAACACTCATACCATACACATACACACACCCACTGAAGAACTAAATAAAAACAATGTGATATTATGTAATTGTTTTTAAAAAATCAAAACACTCATGTGGCAACCAAGTTTATTTATTTTATAAGGAAATATTTGTTAATAAATGAATCAGTAATTAAAAATACATTCAAGTAATAGATAAAGGGACAAACCAGGAACTGTGACTCAAGCTCAAGAATGTTTAACTACTTAATGACTCAAGGATTAACAGTCTTCGTCATTATAATCTTGACAAATTTTCAAAGATAAGGAATTGCCAAGAAGAGTTTCCCATTTATTCAAATATTGCTTTGAGCAGTTTTTTTTTTTTGGGGGGGGGGTTGGGGTGGGGCAGACATGAAAAGCCTTAGTATAGACTGCTCTCAAATTTGAGCCCTTCTTGCCTCAGCCTATAAATAATTAAGATTCAAACAAAATACAAACCAAGATCCAGTCAGCTCCACGGACAGAACACCGAATGACAGCATAGGCTTAGGAGAATATCTCCAGCCACGTAGGCCAGTTCTGAACCTTGCCCCTTATTTACCTGGGCCGCTGGAGGAAGGCTACAGCACGGAAGCCAATGTCCTTCCTATAAACTGCGCCCTCAAACTTTATGGCAGCAAGGCCTTTCCTGGCTTCGTCACGGGCTGACTCAAGATTCTCCTGGACGGCTGTTACCGTGAGGACTCTGCCCCCGCTAGTCACCACTCTGCCATCTTTAAGAGCAGTGCCCGCATGGAATACCTGGAGTCCTAAAGCTTGGGCCTCAGGAAAGCCTGCAAACAAGCACAGTTAACAAACTGGGTGTTATTTTTCTGAGACGGTCTTCACTATGTAGACCAGGCTAGCCTCAAACTCAGTGATCCACCTGCCCCTGCTCTGCCTTCAAGTCCCAGGATTAAAGGCATAATCATCATGCCCTGGAACAAAGATTGAAACACTTCATCCTGGGCTGTGGTCCTATTTTAAAAATTCCCATTTCTGGGGAGTGAGAAAAAGAGAAAAGCCATAGATAGGTTCAGTGAGGGAGGGGAGTTGGTAGAGTTCCTTTTTCTTCACAAGAGGTTTAAAAGAGCCCTAGCCTCGCTGCCCACCACACCACAGTCTCCTATCCCCTTCTCCTCACAGCCCCTGGTGTGGTAAAGTGTCATCCAGGTTCTCTGAGGGGTCTGACAACAGCGCCACCCAACACATAACTTGATGCCCGCTGGGCATGTCCAATACTGCGCTACTGGAATCACTATTATACTTCCTAGGGGAAATTTCAGCAGTACAGAGGCTCTTGGTTCAATCTCATTTCTCCATTCCTTTTCAAAAGCAAACAATTCTTGACAGAGATGACTGAGATTCTTTTCTTTTCTGGGCAGGAGAATAAAGTTCTTGAAGCAAACACTATAGATCACTAGTAAAGGCTGCACTACAGTGTGCTGGGGCACCACGGAGGCCTTTGTGTGTACAACTGAGGTGGCATTTCATCTTCATTTATAAACAGACTTACTGCCATCTAAGCAGATACCTTATGGGCGGTGGAGGCAGAGGCAGGAGGATCTCTGTGTTTGAGGCCAGCCTGGTCTACAGAGCTAGTTGCAGAACAGCTAGGGCTGTAACAGAGAAACCCTGTCTTGAAAACCCACAAAAAAACAACACCCCCCCCCACAACACCAAAAAAAACCCCGGTAACCTTTCAACCTTGAATTCTGCCGCAGAAACCACAATCTGGCATGCTGCTCACTAATGAGCCAAACTGCATCAAGTAGAGCTGTGTGCTTAAAATCTGACTGCGGCTAACCGCGCTGACTCACATCCACTACCATCCAGGCTCTGGGAAGGTGGGAGTGCAAGGCTGCAAAGGGATTATTCTGGAAACCTGACGAGGTTACTCACGTTTCCTGGTGCAGGAAAGGACATCAATGGCAGCTCTTTAGATACACTGAGTCTCTCAAGGGTCTGATAGCTTCAGACCCTCAACAGACACAGGCACCTGTTCCATTGTAACCCAACCTCTTAATCACTGCTATTCACCTGTTATCTCCACACCCTTGCTGTAGGCTCCAGGATACCCTTTACTTGCCATGACAACGGTTATGGCAGTGTGGTTTTCTAGCCAAACAGGCAGAGACGCACTCAGCTGGCCATCTAAGGTGGACCGAATCACTTCATAAAGGTCACTTTTAAGAAGTGGGAGGATTACCTGGAAGAACAGAATCAATATGGTAGAAGAGATGAACTTTAATATTTTATTCATTGTTATACCAACTGTTTCTCAAAAGCAGTTATTTCAAGACTAATAAACTGTGGGAACAAAACAATGCTTTTCTTCTAAAAACTAGTAACTCATTACTATTACTACTATTATTACTATCCGAGACAGTCTCTCTCTGTAGCCCAGGTCATCCTTGAACTCAGAGATCTGTCTGCCTCTGCCTCCTAAGAACTGGGATTAAAGACATGCATCATACCAGGCAATATTCTATTCACTGTTACCCACTTGGCATTCTGGATCACCAAAACGGCAATTAAACTCCAAAACTTTTGGGCCATCTTTGGTCAGCATTATACCAGCATAGAGAATTCCTTCATTGAGAGAGAGAGAGAGAGGAATCTGTAATGACGTAGTGACAACATTGGATTATAACTATAAAACCTGGATGATGAACAAAGCCTCATGTATCTCAGGTTGAACTTGAACCAATTTTGTAGTTGAGGATGGTCCTGAACTGCTGATCCCCCTGCCTCCATATCCCAGCTGCTGGAATTACAAGTGTGCCCCCCCACACCCAAGTGTACGGTCCTTGAGATGGATAGAATCCAAGGCTTCAGGCATGCTAGGCAAGCATTCCACCAACCAAGCTATATCCCCAGTCCTAGACTACAACCTCCTAATACTAAACGTTTTAATACGATTACAGCTGTAGAAAAAGAGAACAAGTTCCAGCTACAGTAGAACGTTACTACGTAATGATTTAAGCCAGCCAGCTTACCTGTGTAAGGCACACCTTCCTGCTGCATGCCGTCTACTGTTCTCTGAAGAATAGTGTCTTTAATTTTTAGTAACAAATCCTTAGGAACCTGGGGAACCACAGAGAACACTTAAATGTAATTAACAAAAATCACGTTAGGCTGGATGTGGAGGTATACGCCATTAATCCCAACACCTGGGAGGCAAAGGCAGGTAGATTGTGAGTTTGAGACCAGCCCGGTTCACAGAGAGAATCCCATGGCCAAGGCCATAGAAGAGACCCTGTCTCAAAAAAAAAAAAAAAAAAACCCACCCAAAAAAAACACCACACCATCACAATGGCCCTTATCTTTACAGAACAGGAAAGAACTCTAGGAGATAAGATATTTCGGATCCAAGAACACATTTGTTGCAAATATTTGTGCCTGACTACTTTCATGTCTCCTTAATTCTTCACCAAACACATCAAAATAATAATGCTCTGAGCCCGGCAAATGATGTCAAGTACAGGCCTGTTCACTTCCTGTCAGTGTTTCACCTCAGCAGGGCTTACAAACATGTACCTCCCAAGCACCTCAGCTATAATGCTGAAATAAGGACCTCTCTCCTCTCCTCCTGCTCCTCAGTGAAGCCTTCCAGTATATTCTATGCTCATGCTCCTTACTGCATCCTTCTAGTATATTATATTCCAAGCAAACTCTTAAGCCTACATATTCACGCATAGAAGCTTGTAAGTTTATTGTAGAAATTAAGCTTACAGTTATCCCAAAAATCACTGTTAATGAAACTTATAAAAAATAAAAATGATTTCTAGAGAGCTAATCCACTCTACTTCAAAGATGGAGATTTTTTTTCTTAGATCCTCCTGCCTCTGCCTCCCAAGCACTGGGATTAAAGGCGTGCAGCACTGCACCTGGCCACACAAAACCACCCAGAGTTTGGAACAGCGCCTGTCAGTTTCATGCACAGAGACTGCAATTATGGCTTGTCCTAGATACCAATTTGTTACACATATGTATCTGTTTTATGTGCTGGGCCCTGGACCCAGAGAGGAAGAGAATAATTCTAGGTCTCAGGGATTAAATACAGGGGCACACAAGCTGGGAGAGGATACAGCCAGACCTCACTGTAGTTCCTATTTCCTAGACTGGCTGTTAGTCCTCAAAGGCTTTCAGAAGTGCTTATTAGTGACCCAAAGAGGTGACGTCTTACTTGGACCATCCAGACTGCCCACTAGTGACGGCATACCGTACCTGAGGTGTAGGGCAGTAGGCTCCCATTCCCCCTGTGTTGGGGCCCTCATCCCCATCCAGCAATCGCTTATGGTCCTGTGCTGGAGGCATTGGGGCCACTGTCTTCCCATCAGTGAAACACAGACACTGTGGAGAAAACAGATTAGTTCACTTAGGTTAAATGTAAAAAGTCAAACAGGACTCAGGAAAAGCTCTCATTTCTGAAGAAAACTCGAATAGTAATTCCTCATTCACATGGCAGGAACCAGATCTTGGATATTCAGCTGGTGAAGGAGCTGGCATTTATAGCAACCTAGGGAGAAACCAGGTTTCTACCCCGGACAAAGACCAACCGTTCTACTGCTGAGACTGCCAGGTACTCACACTGTATACTAGGCAATGCTATCTCAGCACTTACTGTGCAATGAGCTGTATGTGAAACATGAGTGTACAGAATCTCCACAGTGTTAAGTCCAAGTGTTCTCACTAATGTCTAGGGCAGTGGTTCTCAACAAGTGACCCCAGAGATGATGAGATGGGGGAGCGAAAGACCCTTTTACAGGGTCTCCTAAGACCATTGGAAAACACAAATATTTACACTATGACTCATAAAAGAAGCAAAATTACAGTTATGAAGTAGAAATGAAAATAACTTTATGGTTGAGGGTCACCATAACATGAGGAACTGTATTAAAAGGGTCACCACATGTGGAAGGTTGAGAACCATTAGTCTAGGGGATGATTAAGATAGAACACATTTCCTCATTTGACTCCTAAGCGAGTACAAATCCTCTTTTAAAACCGCTCCTGTTCTCGGATGATGCTAACAGAGTAAATGGAGTCTGTTTTGGGGCGTGTTAAAGGCAAGGAAAGGGCTGTACGTACAGACACTTCTTCCCCGTCCAGGAACTCTTCCACAACAACCGTTTCTCCAGCTGCTCCAAAAGACTTTTCCTAATTGTAGTTGAAACAAAAGGCTTTATAAATCTTAAAGGTTTTGACATGTACCCGATTACTTGTACAGAATTGCTCTACTTGAGACAGGAAGTACACGAGCACTGTAACTTCTTTCTGAAGACTTAATGTATGAATTGTTCTGGTCTTTGATGTGCTAGCTAGCAGGTAGAACTCACATTCCCGAAACTTTCATAATCACTATTTACTCTTTATTTCTGGTTACAACCATGTATGGTTTGGTTTACAAAAATTATACAAAACCATGTATGTGAAAATAGATTTTTCTAAGAGGTTATGTCATAATCACTGACATGGATTATGAAAGAGACACTGTATTCATGCACTGCGCTACTTTTGTTAAGACTTGGGACACATAGGACAAATGCTCTCTTGTCATGGATGTGTGGAGAGTTATCTGGGTCAAAGACTTTCCACCATTCAGCAGCAGACACTAGGATGTTAGAACTTACTTCAAAAGAACGAACCAGGAATTGGCATAGCTCTGTACTAGCTGATAGAACAATGAAAACTGACTTTCCAGTGTGTTGGGACAGTTGGACCCCACTATGTGAACTTACAACACTTATTTACACGAAGAGCGAACCCCTCAGAAGCATCACCTACCTGCATGATCTCCCGTACAGCTTTGCAGGCCTCCTCTTTGTTCTTTGCAACAATCACCCCTTTCCCAGCTGCAAGGCCACTGGCCTTCACAACCAAAGCAGGAAAGTTTGCGCTGTGAAGATACGGCAGTTTTTAATCATCTAATAAAACCCCCACAATGCAAACATTTAAATATTTTTGTGATTTGTAATAGTATGTTTCAGCAAAATTGAAAGGTATATAGAAAAAAATATTACCCCATCATCACTTAATGTGTTTCTTGCCAAGTTTTCTTATATATCCCTTTATAATTTTGATCGTACAGCATTTTGATCATACAATTTTGCTTTTGTCACAAATATTGAGGTCAAATAAGCAATAATCTTTAAAAAAGCAAGCAGATTTACAGAGCAGATATGAAATAATCTGTAAGATATGCATCTGAGAGTCTCACTTAAGTAAAAGATACTGCCGTTTGAGACTAACACAGGCAGATACCCACAGAATGTTTCCAGAAATACACAAAGTAATGAAGTAAGATTGGAGATCTGGAAGGAGGTTTAGCCAGTAAGTAACAGAGCTGTCACTTACCCAAGGCATCTGGCTATTAGGATAATAATACTATTCAGTGTTTAATAAACCCCGTGGGATGAAGAATGAGTAAAGAGTGAACTTGGGCCAGCAAGGTGGCTGACCTGAATTTGATTCCAAGAACCCATATGGTGGAGAGAACTGATTTGTACAAGTTGTCTTCTGATTCTGTGTATGTGTCAAGTTGGTCACACACAATAAATGAGAGATCAAACGGTTTCCACATGTAGAAGAGAAAGTACCCAGGTTTGATTCCCAGTACCTAAATGGCAGCTCAGAATTGTCTGTAACTCCAATCCTAGGGGATCTAAGCCCTCTTCTAAGTTTTCTTTTTGGACATTCGTAAAGGTGAAACACCCATATACATAAAATAACAAATCTAAAAAGCCATTTAGAAATTCAGTTAACTCTGCAGGGTATGGTGTCTCACACCTGTTATCCCAGCACTTGGGAAGCTGAAGCAGGAATCAGTTTAAGATCTTGTTGCTGTAATAACGTATCATTGCTTGTCAGTTGCAAGGCAGTATGTATCAAGACAGCAGCAAATAATCTACAAGATTATTTAAGGGAAGCATGTACGGAATCCTAGGCTTCGGTTTCCTTTCGGCTTGAGACTGGATCCAAATAGTCCAGGTTGGCTCTGAACTGATCCCTTCAGCGCCCGTTTCCCAAGTGCTAGAGAACCCTTTCTTATTGTGGTGTTAAAAAAGGAAGCTATTTTTTATTGAGCATTATCTTTTCCATAACAGATTCAATGTAAAAGCCTAAGATAACTTTGTTTCTTTTTTTTCTTCTTCTTTTTTTTTTTTTAACTAAACCCTATAGTCCCGGCTTGCCTCAAACTCAGAGATTTGCCCGCCTTTGCCTCCTGTGTAGTGGGATTAAAGGTGGGTATCACCACTGCCTGGCAGGCAGAGGCAGGTGGAACTCTGTGAGTTTGAGGCCAGCCTGGTATACAGAGCAAGTGCTAGGACAGCCATGGCTACACAGTGAAAAAAAAAAACCCACCACCACCACCACCAAAAACCCAACCTAACAAACAAAACCAAACCAAACAAGAAGAGCACCTGTCCTTCCAAGGGTGCCCTTCCACCCACCTCATAATAAAGCTGCAGGCATCTTCAGGTTTGGTGAATGCTCTCCACTGTGCAGTTGGGATTCCATGTCGCTCCATAAATTCTTTGGCAAACTTTTTACTGGACTCTAACTGAGCTGCTTGTGCTGTGGGGCCAAAGCACCGTACTCCTGCACAGGTCAGGTCCCCAACAATCCCTACAGAAGCAAACAAATCCAGGTGATTCATGGTCTGTCTAGGGATTCATACTGAACATGAATTATGATTAAATGTATATTTAGTCAAGGAGCAGGCAAACTAGTAGTTATAATAGCTTAAGATTTTCATGCCGTCTTTTATTTACTAGCAGCATATCACCAAGAGGGGATTCTAGGCATGCAAAAGGAGTAGTGCAATGTGGCATCAGAGCCCCAGCTAACAAAGAGGATAAGGCAGGAGCCCACAAACTGTAGATCAACTTGATTACTATAACTAGACCTCATTTCAAAACAAAACATCCAGACAAACAAAAAAGACCTAGCAAAAAGTGAATTGTTCTATGTGAATATCTGGATTTGTCCGATTGAATATAGATCACTAAAGACACTAGAATAGAGTAGGAGAAATACAGGATTTGATCCCTATTTCATTTTATTATTGAAGGCTGGGAGTAAAAGCAAAACCTGGAACCCACCGACTTTCAGGGGCTGAAAGATCCTCGCCTATTGTACTATTAGGAATCCCTAACCACACCTGGATCCAGTGCTCTCTAAACTTCTAATGACAGCGAGCATGCTGTAACCCTGAGACATAAACTTTACCTGCAGCGAGAGGGGCCTCTGGTCCAACCACCACAAACTCGATCTTCTCATCTTTGCAGAACTGAGCAAGGACAGCATGATCATCGACGGAGACAGCTGTGAACAGAAAACATAAACCCACACATGTACAGAAATATCTTCAGCTAACCAAATAAAACAAGTACCATTCTTAGTAAGGAAATTAAAAACTAAAATCGTTGGTTTTGCTTTTGTGGGTACAGTGAGTAATTTTCACCATGAGATATTCCAAATAATGCATTAGGTTAAACAAAGCTCAGTAGTCTACCATCACTGCAGCCAGTTCAGTGACTCCCCAACACCAACAATGCGACTGTGCTTGTCACCAGTGTTGATTACACAGTAAACAGACAAACCCAGAGAATGTACTCAGGAACTCTTTCAAACATAACACATAAAATGCCTTTAATCTACACGGGGCACTTGCTATCGTTTTAGTCACAGTGGTTCATAAGGCTTAGAATACACTATGTTTACCACACAAAGGTAGAATTCATGTTACTTTTTTTTTTTTTTTTTTTTTTTTTTGGTTTTTAGAGACAGGGTTTCTCTGTGGTTTTGGAGCCTGTCCTGGAACTAGCTCTTATAGACCAGGCTGGTCTCGAACTCATAAAGATCCGCCTGCCTCTGCCTCCCAAGTGCTGGGATTAAAGGTGTGCACCACCACCGCCTGGCTCATGTTACATTTTAAACAGAAAACTACCTTATTATAGATATGTGAGCTATCACTTATTATCAACCACCTCCTATTCTGAAACATAATTACCAGCATTTGAGATCTTTCCAGAACAGGCAGTGCCTGCATTTCCGGGGGCAACCAACACTTGTTTGACATGAAGAGACTGTGCAAGTTTCCAGGCCAGAGTATGTTCCCTTCCTCCACTGCCAATCACAAGAACTCGGGCTGCCATTGCCGTCTGCAAAGCAGGGATTCAGGAGCAAAATAAAACCTGTGGAAAGAAAACCACAGTTGACATTTTAAAATGCATATATTTTAGAAAACACAATTTTTCTTTTTTGGTGGTGTTTTATTTTGTTATCTTTTCTGTGTGCCAGGGTTTTGCCTGCATGTGCAGCATGAATAACACAAAACCAGAGACATAAATTGGGGTTCAACCAGAAAAGCAATGCAGCCAAGCCACTAGAGAAATCTTAATTCCGCCAAGGCTGGGCTATCATAAACTAAGCCTCTCTCCTCCCATTTTATATTTCCTGTATGGTTGGGATTAAAGGTGTTCAATCCACCAATGTTTCTGCATTGATCTTCTGTAGCCCAGAGTGGCCTTTAAACTCACAGAGATCCATCTGCCTGGCATTCCAAATTCTAGGATTAAAGCTGTGTATCACCATGTACGTATGTCTGTGTACTACAGGTGTGCCTGGTGTCCACAGAAAGCAGAAGGGGTTGTTGCACCCCCTGGTACTGGTATTTGGGTGGTTGTGAACCACTATGTGGATGCTGGTAATTGAACCCCAGTCTTCTGAAAGAGTAGCAAAGGCTCTTAACTGCTCAGCCATGTTGTTAGTCATTCTTTGTTTTTGAGACAGTCACACTATGTTGCTCAAGCTAACCTCAAACTCATGGTAAATGTTTGGTCTTAGCCAACTTCCAAGTGCTGGGAATAAAGGCAGGTACACCTGGCTACAGAAATCATACTTTATAAATGGCATTTTAACACAATTATGTTTTCATACAAGTCACATTTTCACCCGGAGGTCCATTCTTCAGAAACTGGGATTTATAGCAGGACATGGTGGCTCCCACTTACTCCTAGGACTCAGGTGGCAGAGGTAGTCAGATGACTGTTCCTGACCAGCCAGGATGCACAGTAAGACCCTGCCTCAGTTAACAAAACAAGAGCTGGAGAGATGGCCCAGGCTGCTCTTCCAGAGGACCTGGGTCCAATTCCTAGCATACACAAGGTAGCTAACAACCATCTGTACTTCCAGACCCTGGGGACCCAACCACCTTCACTGAAGTCCTTAGGCACAAGGTACATGTGTGGTAAACAAGCATGTAAGTAAAACACCCAACAAAAACAAAAAGCCCTTGAAACTTGGAGGTTAGACTTGGAAACAAATAACCATAATGAGGCAGACACGCTTATAGTTAGGTTCAGGAAAGAATGGCAGTTCAGCTCTTGCTAGGCTGAGCGCCCTCCCCACTTCATGTGCTATACTTAATACATATTGTGAGGTATTAGTGGAAACAATGTAACTAACATATTTAGAGATGGCGTTCCTGGGGAATGACTAGGTTTAGGTAAGGGCACTAGGGTGGGGCACCCATGATTAAATGGAAGAAGGTTTTTAAGATAGTGTCTCACTATGGAGTCCTGGTTGACCCACAATTCAGACACATTGCTACCGCTGCCTCTGGAGTGAGTCCTAAGATTTTTTTGTTTTTCGTTTTGAATAAGAGGGACAGAGATCAAACACATGCAAACATGCACGCCATATCTTATGAACCTACGCTGTTTCCACATAATGCTGCTATGAACATAGCTGAGCAAATGTCTTTGTGGTATGAGTGTGTATCCTTTGGGCATATGCCCAAGAATGGTATTGCTGGGTCCTGACGTAGATTGATGCCTAATTTTCTAAGAGAAAGCGGGAGGAGAGGAGGGAATGAGAACTGGGATTGGTATGTAAAATGAGAAAAGATTGTTTTTTAAAAAAATGAACCAAGATAAACATTAAAATATCGTATACTACAAAGTACCCAGAAATAAGAAATGCTAACTTGTTATACGACTTTGCTTACCTAAACTGATACCTCAGGTATAAACAATTTATCAAGTCATTACACAAACAGAAGCAACAATAACAAAGACGGTAGGTGGAGTTTAACAATAGTTTTTGCAGCCTAGGCAGTTTGGAGGCTCACCTTACTAGACCTGGATGGAGGAGGGTGGTCCTTGGACTTCCCACAGGGCAGAGAACCCTGATTGCTCTTTGGGCTGACGAGGGAGGGGGACTTGATTGGGGGAGGGGGAGGGAAAGGGGAGGGCGCGGTGGGGAAGAGACAGAAATCTTTAATAAATAAATAAAAAAAGAAAAAGAAAAAAAAAACCCAATAGTGTTTGCTTAGAATAAAGCCTTGCGAACCCGGCAGTAGTCACTCACACCTTTAATCCCAGCACTCTGGAGGCAGAGGCAGGTCAATCTCTGGGAGTTCAAGGGCAGCCAGGGCTACACAGATAATCCCTGTCTCAAAAAAAAAAAAAAAAAAAGAGCCCTGTGTTCAAATTCTAGCACCAAACACGGGTGTGTGTGCAAAGAAATTAAGACATTTACCTAAGCAGAAGATGGCTACAGGAAGAAGGAAACTGACGTTTGTAAATTCTAAATAGATACTTTAGTTTGGGATCACATATTTAAAGTAAAATCAGTCTGGCGAGTGGCTCATCAGTTAAAAGCACTTAGAACTCTTGCAGAAGACTGGGGTTTAATCTCCATCACCTACATGGTGACTCACAAACATCCTAACCCTGGTTCCTCAGATGGAACGCCTTCTTTGGCTTCTTGGGTCACTGCAAGCACGTGGGGCATGGGAAAGACATCTACACGTACAGCAAGGCTTTTCTTTCAACTCTGTGTCATTGTCTTAGAAATAGCTGAAGACTATATATATATATACATCTCAAACTTATGTATAGTTTGACTATGAGCAGGATTGCAAGAAGACAATTTTCATTTACTATTCAGAATCTGTGAAACAGTACTGCTCCCTACATTAGGAGGGGTTAGGGGCCTGGGCTCCGTAGTCTCCCAGGTACTCCCTGGGAGACCTGGAGAGAATTTTCTTGGGCGTCAGTTAATTAGTAGGCAGCTTATGGTGAAAGTAAGAGTCAGGTAAAGAGAGAATAGAAAAACCGGGTAAAAACATCCCCAAAGATTTGTCAGAGAAGTAGAAACCAAACACTAAAGTGGTCCAGCTAAACCGTTATTGACAAAGATAAAACCCACCGATGTACAGGTCTGTCTTTAAAAGGCACAGAGACACGGAAACCTGGCCCCATCTCAGAACCAGAAAGCGGGAAAGGAGATCAAGGCCGACCTCGCTCCAGGCCGTGCAGACCACACGACTCTTTCCGCCAGCTAACCAGTCTCGATAGTAGCACCACTCGCTGAGCTTAAATCCACAAGCCAAAGCATAAACGCAGGCCACGCACCGGCTTAAAAACAGAGGGGTTCACGCACCTGCAAGCCCCGCCACGCTGCCGCCGCACGCACCCGCCGGAAGCTGGCCCCGGGAATCCGGCGCGCGCCGGCCTCTGCCCCGCCCCCGGCTCCGCCGCCCATTGGCCGGCCGTGCTCGGTCTCCGCCCGCGAGGCCGTCCGCGGGGTTCCTCCCGCCCTAGGGTGCGGTCCGAGCCCGCTGTCCGCCGGCTTTACCGTCCCCGGTACCACGCTTCTGGCAGACACTTGTCAGGGGGTGCCACGTAAGGTCGCCAGGTCTCCCCCGGGGCCTCCTGCTCTGGGGACGGAGCCCCGGCCGCCTACTCGTGGCTGCTGCTAGCCGGGCGCCGGGGCGGACGGCGGGGCCGGGCTCCGGACAAGCCCCAGGGCGCCCAGCTTAGAACACAGCTCGCTGACGCCCCGGCCTTTCCTAAACAGTCCGTGAGGCCGGGTCTAGGAGGTAACGAGGTAGCCTGGGCACTGTCCCTAGCCGCTCCCCGTGGGGCCCGGGATGAGGATTCCTTTCTCATGCTCGTCTTCCCGACCAAAGTAAACTTGGCGCTCGCACCAAACGCGTTAAAGCTCCGTGCCGACACCCGCCCCTCCCTTGTTTTTATTGTTTCGGTTCCCTGTCTTTATGGCCTCTAATCTCGGTCATTTACTCGCTACAGGAAGCCTCTTAGGAAAGTCCCCACGGGCTGAGGGGACCAACTGCTGAAGCTGGCACGGTCGTCTCGGGAGCGACTTCTCCTGTAATGGCGCCTGCGTCAAACACTAACATGGCGGACTAGTTCGTGCGCGGCGCAAACGTCAGCACCTCTACCCCAGCGGCTCAGAAACAGCGGAGGAGAGCGGGGCCGTGCTCGCTGATTGGCTCGTGGCTGGAGCGTGCCCGGCCGGACGCTCCCCTTCCAGCCAATAAGGAAAGGGATAAAAGGAATTGGCCGCTGCGCCTCCTCCAGATGCATGCTGGGAGCCTGGAGGACTAGCGAGGAGGAGTTGAGAGAACGGAGCGGACGCCATGGCGGCCGACATCGAGCAGGTTTTTAGGTCTTTCGTGGTCAGTAAATTCCGGGAAATACAACAGGAGCTTTCCAGGTAAACTCTCCCCCGACTTTTCTGGTCCTCGCAGGCGGTTAGGGCCTCGTCCATCCTCCCGTGGCCTCTTTCCCGGAGACGCCGTCGTTTCTCGGCTCAGGCCCCGCTACGGCCCCGCCTGGGCCTGGGATCCATTTTCCGGGCCATCCCCCCGATCTTCCGTTCGTTCCTTTCGGGGAAGATCGCCCCTCCCGCGGTGTTCTCACACGCCATTTCTTTCTTCGGGTTCAGACGTCCACCTTTCTCTGGGTTGGACACCCCCTACCCTTCAGCTACTCGGAGGCCCAGTGTTCACCAGAGACGGGCCTAGTTCCTTCCCCAGCTCCTCCTCCGCCGCCGCCTTTCCCCTCCCCCTCCCCGCCTCCGCGCATTTCGCCGGCCGGTGTCTATGGCCGGAAAGGGTCTCTAACGGCCGCTCCTTGGGTAATCTTAAAACTTCTTTATTATTGTACGCTTCAGATCGTTTGGCGACCGGAGTCTATTTATTAGACTATTCGGGCCCCAGTTAGTGCTCTGTGCTTTGGGTCGGATAGCACTCTTTTAAGAGTTGTAAACTAAAACATCTCAGTTCAGTATAAGACACATGAGAAAATACTCGACAAAGCGATGGAAGGGGGGCTTTGAAACTAGTGATTGCTTAATTTTATTAAGTAGGAGGTGGACTATGTGAACAGATTTGAAGAACATCGAGCTGTTTTCGTCACTGCTAGTAGACTTTAGAGATTAGCTTTGGTTCCCAAAAAAGTGTAAGAAATTCCCGAAGTTGTTTACTCCGGAAAAGAGTGCGTGTTTTGTTAAATGGCTTTCATTTAGTAGTTTGTTTTGTATAAGATAACCATTTCTTTAAAATACCGTAAGAAAGAATTTTTGAAAAGTGAATGTCCCGAGTTAAAAATGTTCTTAGGAATGGTGTAAGTTGAGAACAGGAATATGTGAATTAGAAAATCAACTGATAAGCAGTTGTAAATTATATCCCCAAATTAGCTAGGGTTATTGATGCATATAGGGTTATTTTATTGCTGGTATTTCATTTTTTTCATGTTGTGATATTTATAATTTTTTCGTTTTTTTTTTTTCCTCTTTCTTGTGGACAGGCTCTAATGTCACTGCTTACAGCCTTGTCGTGTAGTTGAAACCGGCCTCCCACTCATCACCTCCCAAGTGATGGGTGGGATCACAGGCTTGAGCTACGACCACGTGCCTGAATTTTTTTTTTTTTTTTTTTTTTTTTTTTTTTTTTTTGAGACAGGGTTTCTCTGTGTAGATGACTATCCTGGAACTTGCCCTGTAGACCAGGCTGGCCTTGAACTCAGAGATTCACCTGCCTCTGCCTCCTAAGTGCCACCACTGCCTGACTTTTTTTTAAAAGTAGGAATATATATATATAGTTTGTGTGTGTATACATATTCATATGTATATATTCCCACTATGTTGCTTTTTAACATTTTGAGGCATAGGCAAGGTTTTTTTTGTTGTTGTTGTGGTTATTTATTTTTTTATGAGTTGAAACATAAACTAAGGGAATATAATTTTCCTGGAATTTCTTGCTGTTTTGAGGGTCTTACTATGTAGCTCTGGCTGATCCAGAACTCATTCTGTAGATCAGGATGGCTTTGAATTTACAGGGATTCACAAGCCTCTGCTCCCAAGTGCTGGGATTAAAGGTGTGTGCCACCCCCACTACACATCTCTTTAATGTGATCATTTTGTTTTGTGTGTTTTAGACATAAGTCCTTTGAAGCCTTGATAATTTAAACATTTTTCATAACTGTGTAAATTCCTTTTAGGACATGTTGTTGGGGAGCAAAGTGGTTTGAAATTCGAATTGCTTTTCAGTAAATGTAATTAACACGCAGGTAGTTTTCAGAAGAAATTGCCTGGACGGTGGTGGCACACACCTTTAATCCCAGCGCTTGGGAGGCAGAGGCAGGCAGATCTCTCAGTTCGAGGCCATCCTGGTCTACAGAGCTAGTTCTAGGACAGCTAGGACTATACAGAGAAACTCTGTCTTGAAAAACAATGAATTTTAGGTGGAGGGACCTTTTTCCAACAGACCTACCTTCCTCTGACTCACAGTGGCTGAGTTGCCACCTTGCACAGCCCTTTAATCCTAGTGGTGTGGAGGCAGTCAGAAAGATCCTTGTGAGTTGGTCTAAACTAGCGAGTTCCAGGCCAGACAGAATAGAAGACCCAGCCTTCAAAAAATAACAAACAAGATAAGTATGTATAAATGCTCAGAGAAGCTGTAATTGTTTTATAAAGTCTGCAGTAAGCATTAGAAAAATAGCATGCTTTAGGGCGTGATCAGTCTAAGACATTTTCTTTTTGCTTTGCCAATTCAGTAAGCTATTTTTCCTCCAAGTGCTTATATATTCATCAGTGTAGATAGTAAGCCTAACATTTAGATGGCTAAAGAACACAGTTTATTGTATAAAGATATATTTCTTCCATTTTTAGTAACAGAATAACAGTCCTGATTGCAGAGTTTTATTAAAATTATATGATTTTTTAAAAAAAATTATGTGGCAGGCCAGATGTGGCGCATGCACTCAGTTCCAACAGTTAGACAGAGGTGGGCAAGGCCAGGGCTACATAGTGGGACCTTTGTCTTAAAAACAAAATAACAAAAAATGGCACTTGTTAGGACTTATAAATGTTTTTTTTAATTAGACTAGCAAGGTTTACTGTGTTAGAAAAACAGTCATTCCTCACTAAAGTCTTTTGTTTCTTTAACGAAATTGTTAGCAGGTAGTTTTATGTGTATTCAGTTAGTAAAACTTAGTTGAAACTGAATTAATTAATTTTTTTGCAAGTTTACACAAAAATAGTAAAAAAAAAATGTTTACATGAATGACCTTGTTTTAATTATAGTAACATTCTTTTGGCCCCGTGATCTAGAAATAGGTTGAGCCATTTACCATTTTACTGGTAGTATAAACTTGTTCTTTGTAAACTTCTTGAATTCCAGAAATTGTTTAGGTACAGAATTTTTAATAGGTATAAGTTACTAGATGCAATTTTCTTTTTAAATTTAAAGGCATTTCACTTGAAGTCTGAAGCTGAGGAGAGGCTACAAGTAACCTCTACCCAGTGTCTGCCTTGACTGGTTGTGATCAGTGCACAGGGGTGGGTCTCTTGTGGCCACACTTTTTACCATATCATAATGTTGGATCATCTATTTTTCCTTGTGTATTGGCTCATTAATATTTAGGTAACTGGAGCCAGGCAGTAGTGGTGCACACCTTTAATTCATTCCAACACTCAGAAGGCAGAGGCAGGCGGATCTCTGTGAGTTCAAGGCTAGCCTGGTCTACGAGAACTAGCTCCAGGACAGTTAGAACTGTTATACAGAGAAATTCTTGTCTTGAAAAATAAAAAACAAAGCACTGCTCCCCCTACCTCCCAAAAAAGACCTTAGGTAACTGAAAGCTTTAAGTTTATTTTTTAAACTCCCTTCAAAATCAGATTTTAAGGAATTTCTCTTATCACAGTTCTGAAAACTTTGTGTAAAAATAAAAGCACTTTGAGTGTATAGTGTTAGGGAAGAATTACTAAAGGCAAACATATGAACTAGAACACTGAGATGTGTGGGCAATGTAATGTAAGATTATGTTAATTAGGTTATTAATGTTGAATTACTTATGGTGTGATACAAGTATTAATGAAGATTGAAAATTTTTCTTGTCAAGCGGAAGGAGTGAAGGCCAGCTGAATGGTGAAACAAATGCACCCATTGAAGGAAGCCAGACAGGTGACCCAGCTGCCTCTGCAAGGAGTCTCCCAAATGAAGAAATAGTACAGAAGATAGAGGAAGTCCTTTCTGGGGTCTTAGACACAGAACTACGATATAAAACAGGTAAGTTGAGGATAACTGTCAAAAGTCTTTTAAAAATTTTGAATGTCCACAGCACTGTCTTTGGGTTAATTTTTTTTATAGTGTCTTGAACTCCTTTGAAAACAGTTATATTCAAGCATGAACACTGGAACACTTCCTTGATTTACTGGCAAAATAAGGTTTTTAATATCTAATTCAGTTTTGTTGTGACTAAATGGCAGGATTCTTTGTGTGTCTTTGAAGGATTGTATTAATATCAGCTCTTTTTAATGTACTTTTGGTGTCTTTTTACTTTTGTTTTGCATGTATAAACGCTGGAGTGTATGGATGTATAGCTTGTGTGACTGGTGCCTGAGGAAGCCACGGGGAGAGGGTATTAGAGCCTATGTAATTGGAGTTGGACAGCTGTGAGCCACCAAGTGGCTGCTGAGACTGATCAGGATCCTTTGCAGGAGCAGTGCAATCTCTTAAACACATTATTCTAGCCCCCAAGTGTCAATTTTATAAAGTGCCAGAGCCTGAACTAAATTTTTAGTGGTTTTTAAAACACCAGATTTTGTTTTAAATCACATGCTTAGAAGTTGACTTATGCCAGGTGGCTGGTGGTGCATCCCTTTAATCCCAACACTTGGGAGGGAGGCAGAGGCAGGCGGATCTGAGTTCAATGCCAGCCTGCTCTGCAGAAGGATTTCCAGGATAGCTAAGGGTACACAGAGAAACCATGTCTCGAAAAACAAAACAAAGAAGTTGACTTGTTCGTACAAGCAAGTTGAAACACAGTCATTGCATAATATTTCCTTTTTGGAACTGATTAAATAATGGGTGCTTAAAAATGAAGAATTTGGGGCTGGAAGCCGGCTGTGGTGGCGCACGCCTTTAATCCCAGCACTTGGGAGGCAGAGGCAGGCGGATCTCTGTGAGTTCGAGACCAGCCTGGTCTACAAGAGCTAGTTCCAGGACAGGCTCCAAAACCACAGAGAAACCCTGTCTCTAAAAACCAAAAAAAAAAAAAAAAAAAAAAAAGATTTTGGGGCTAGAGAGGTGGCTGAGCATTTAGAGCACTGACTGTTCTTCCAGAGGTTCCAGGTTCAATTTCCAACACCCACGTGGCAACTCACTACTGTCTGTAACTCCAGGGTCCTACTCCCTCTCACAGATATACATACAGACAAACACCAATAAAATGAAAATAAATAAAAAAACAATTTGTGATTAACCACAGAAGTATAGGAATTAGGTGTGTGGTATGGTTCTCTCTGATACACATATTATAATAGCAAGTCTTGCATAGATCATAGATAGTCTTTGCAATCTTGTTTAGGTAAAAACCATGATTTTATGCTTATGTGAAATAAGCAATAGAAAATTATTAATTTTCTTTTGATATGGTGTCTGGTGTTGGTATTTTTTCCTTCTGTGCTAGGAATCCCTGGTATATTTGATTAACATTTTCTTAAGATTTGTCAAATTTTAAGCTGAGCAGGTGCTATATCACTTGTATAAATGATGGCTAATGAAACGTTAGTAGAAGTTATTTGAATGAGAGCATTTTTATCTTTGGACATTAGTCTTTTAGTAGTTCTGTAATTGGAGTTTTTTTTTTAATATTTATTTATTTATTATGTATACAATATTCTGTCTGTGTGTATGCCTGCAGGCCAGAAGAGGGCACCAGACCTCATTACAGATGGTTGTGAGCCACCATGTGGTTGCTGGGAATTGAACTCAGGACCTTTGGAAGAGCAGGCAATGCTCTTAACCTCTGAGCCATCTCTCCAGCCCCTGTAATTGGAGTTTTTAAAATCTTAAATAGGAATTGAAACTAAATATGAAGTAAATTCATTGGCGTAGTTGTAAAAACTTCTATAATTTAAGAACAAAGTTGGGGGGGGGCGAGGATTTTTTTTTTTTTTTTTTGAGACAGGGCCTCCTCACTTTGTAATTCTGACTGGCCTAGAGTTTTGTAAGCCAAGCTGGCCTTGAACTCACAGAGACCTGTCAGCTTCTGTCTATAGAATGTTGGTATTAAAGGCATGCACTGTCATACCCAACCTAAGAAAAGAATGGTTTTCAAAATATTGTGTACTTCTGGATAGCTATCCATGCATGTATGTACTCGCGCGTGCGCTCGCACGCATGTGTGTATGTGTGTGTATGTGGACTGTCTTATTTGTGGAAATCACTTAATTTGTGGAGTTGGTTTTCTTCTACCATATGGGCCATCAGGTTTGCCTGCAAACATTTTTACACACTGAGCTGTCTCATTGACCCTGAGGAAAAAAATAACCTTAGATTTTTAGTGAAATACTGTCCCATCCTCCCCCACCAGGGTTGAAAATTGAAGCCAGGGCTCTGCACATGTTTAGCTAATACTCTGACCTGAGCTATGTCCTGCCTTAAAACATAATTTCCTTCTAAATAGGTTTTTGTGTTAGACCAAGAATTTATCTTGAAGATTTTAGTTTTATAAATCCTGGAGAAATGGCAACCTTCAGGCTTATTGGTCAAGAGATAATAGGTTATTTTTTAAATTTTTATTTACACTATGATTAATTATATAGTGATTTCTACGTGTAAACGAAAATAGTGGCAATTTGTATGAATCTACATTGGGGAATGACTCACAAGTTTTCATTACTTTCAGACTTGAAGGAGGCCTCCAGAAAAAGTAGATGTGTATCTGTACAAACAGATCCTACTGATGAAGTTCCTACCAAAAAGTCAAAGAAGCATAAAAAGCACAAAAACAAAAAGAAGAAAAAGAAGAAAGAAAAGGAAAAAAAATATAAAAATCAACCAGAAGAAGCTGAGTCCAAGTTGAAATCTCATCATGACAGGAATGTTGATCTAGAGTCTGATTCCTTTTTAAAGTTTGATTCTGAACCTTCAGCAGCAATGGCACTGGAACATCCTGTAAGAGTATTTGGCTTATCTGAGGCCCGTGAAACCCCTTTAGTGCTAGAACCTCCAATAGGATCATTGGAGGCTCAGGAGTCACACGTTTTAGAGACTTTGAAGCCTCCTACAAAAACTGCAGAACTGTCTGTTGGATTTACATCAGTAATCCCAGAGCAACCTGAGCAGCCTGTGTCAGTTACGATGGAACCCTCAACGACCAAGAGTCTGGATTCCTTTGCAGCAGCACCAGTGCCTACGTCAACAGCAGTGCTGAAGTCACCTGAGCCCGTTGTAACAATGTCAGTGGAGTATCAGAAGTCTGTGCTGAAATCTTTGGAGACTACGCCTCCAGAGATATCAAAGACCACGCTGGTAGAGCTTCCCATAGCAAAAGTGCTTGAGCCACCAGAAACCCTCATGATAGTATCAGAGATACCTACTGAGGTGCACCCTGAACCAAGCCCATCAACAATGGATTTTCCAGAGTCATCTACAACTGATGCACTAAGATTGCCAGAGCAGCCTGTAGAAGCACCGTCGGAGATTGCAGAGTCATCCGTGACAACACCTCAGGAGTCAGTGGAGCAGCCTAAGACCACAGCGGTGGAGCTGCAGGAGTCGTCGGTGGCCTCAGCGCTGGAGTTGCCGGGGCCACCTGCGACCTCCATGATGGAGTTGCAGGGGCCCCCTGTGACTCCAGTGCTGGAGTTGCCTGGGCCCTCTGCCACCCCGGTGGCAGAGTTGTCAGGGCCCCTTTCCACCCCAGTGCCTGAGTTGCCAGGGCCCCCTGCGACAGTAGTGCCTGAGTTGCCGGGGCCCTCTGTGACACCAGTGCCACAGTTGTTGCAGGAATTGCCAGGGCCTCCAGCACCATCCGTGGGGTTGGAGCCACCACAGGAGGTACCAGAGCCGCCTGTGATGGCACAGGAGTTGCCAGGGGTGCCTGCAGTGTCAGCGGCAATGGAATTGACAGGGCAGCCTGCAGTAACAGTAGCAATGGAGTTGAGCGAACAGCCTGTGACGACGACAGAGTTCGAGCAGCCCGTGGCGATGACATCGGTGGAACATCCTGAGGTGACAACAGCAACAGGGTTGCTGGGGCAGCCGGAGGCGATGGTGCTGGAGTTGCCAGGACAACCAGTGGCAACCACAGCTCTGGAGTTGTCTGGGCAGCCTTCAGTGACTGGGGTGCCAGAGTTGTCAGGGCTGCCTTCGGCAACTAGGGCACTGGAGTTGTCAGGGCAGCCTGTGGCAACTGGGGCACTGGAGTTGCCTGGGCAGCTCATGGCAACTGGGGCACTGGAGTTCTCAGGGCAGTCTGGGGCAGCTGGAGCCCTGGAGCTTTTGGGGCAGCCCCTGGCAACAGGGGTGCTGGAGTTACCAGGGCAGCCTGGGGCGCCAGAGTTGCCTGGGCAGCCCGTGGCAACTGTGGCGCTGGAGATCTCTGTTCAGTCTGTGGTGACAACATCGGAGCTGTCAACGATGACCGTGTCGCAGTCTCTGGAGGTGCCCTCGACGACAGCGCTGGAATCCTATAATACGGTAGCACAGGAGCTGCCTTCTACATTGGTGGGGGAGACTTCTGTAACAGTAGGAGTGGATCCCTTGATGGCCCAAGAATCCCATATGTTAGCTTCTAACACCATGGATACCCATATGTTAGCATCCAACACCATGGACTCCCAAATGCTAGCATCCAACACTATGGATTCTCAGATGCTAGCATCTAATACCATGGATTCGCAGATGTTAGCATCTAGCACCATGGACTCCCAGATGTTAGCCTCTAGCACAATGGACTCCCAGATGTTAGCAACTAGCTCCATGGACTCCCAGATGTTAGCAACCAGCAGTATGGACTCCCAGATGTTAGCAACCAGTTCCATGGACTCCCAAATGTTAGCATCTGGTGCTATGGATTCTCAAATGCTAGCTTCTGGCACCATGGATGCTCAGATGTTAGCATCTGGTACTATGGATGCCCAAATGTTAGCATCTAGTACCCAAGATTCTGCTATGATGGGTTCAAAATCTCCTGATCCTTACAGGTTAGCTCAGGATCCTTACAGATTAGCTCAGGATCCCTATAGGTTGGGTCATGACCCCTATAGGTTAGGGCATGATGCTTACCGGTTAGGACAGGACCCCTATAGGTTAGGCCATGATCCCTACAGACTAACTCCTGATCCCTATAGGATGTCACCCAGACCGTACAGAATAGCACCCAGGTCCTATAGAATAGCACCTAGGCCATACAGATTAGCACCCAGACCCTTGATGTTAGCCTCTAGACGTTCTATGATGATGTCCTATGCTGCAGAACGTTCCATGATGTCATCTTATGAGCGCTCTATGATGTCTTACGAACGCTCCATGATGTCTCCCATGGCTGAGCGCTCTATGATGTCAGCCTATGAGCGCTCTATGATGTCAGCTTATGAGCGCTCCATGATGTCACCTATGGCTGAGCGCTCTATGATGTCAGCTTATGAACGCTCTATGATGTCAGCTTACGAACGCTCCATGATGTCCCCTATGGCTGATCGATCTATGATGTCCATGGGTGCCGACCGGTCCATGATGTCATCGTACTCTGCAGCTGACCGATCTATGATGTCATCATACTCTGCAGCTGACCGATCTATGATGTCATCTTACACTGATCGATCAATGATGTCTATGGCAGCTGATTCTTATACTGATTCTTACACTGATTCCTATACGGAGGCATATATGGTGCCTCCTTTGCCTCCTGAAGAGCCCCCAACAATGCCACCATTACCACCTGAGGAACCACCAATGACTCCACCATTGCCTCCTGAGGAACCACCAGAGGGTCCGGCATTATCTGGTGAACAGTCGGTATTAACAGCTGAGAATACTTGGTCTACAGAGGTGACATTACCTACTGAAGAATCTGTATCACAGCCTGAGCCTCCTGTGAGTCAAAGTGAGATTTCAGAGCCTTTGGCAGTACCTGCTAATTATTCAGTATCAGAATCTGAGACTTCAATGTTAGCATCAGAGGCTATTATGACTGTTCCAGAGCCTGCACAGGAGCCAGAGTCTTCAGTCATATCAACACCAGTTGAATCTGCTGTTGTAGCAGAACATGAAATGGTTACAGTGAGACCAGTGACTTACATGGTTTCTGAGGCTACCATATCAGCTGAACAAACTGTGCTATCAGAGCCTTCGGTTATGTCGGAGACATCGGAAACATATGATTCCATGAGACCATCATCAGGACATGCTATTTCAGAGGTATCTATGTCCCTCCTGGAGCCAGCAGTAACTATTTCACAGCCAGCAGAGAGCAGTCTGGAGCTTCCGTCCATGGCTGTTCCAGCACCTCCCACTATGACTACCCCAGAATCTCCTGCTGTTGCCGTCCCAGAACTTTCAGCTGTGGCCAACCAAGAACTTCCCATTATGGTTGTTCCAGAAACCCCCATTGTGGCTGTCTCAGAACCTCCTGCTGTGACTGCCCCAGACCCTTCTGCTATGACTACTCCAGAACTTTCCTCCATGCCTGTCTTAGAACCTCCTGTGGCTGTCCCAGAGGTTCCAGCTTTGGCTGACCCAGAGCATGCTACAACTGCAGGGTCAGGTGGTTCTTCCCTGGAGCCTTCCGTGCCTATCTTGGAACCAGCAGTATCAGTCGTTCAACCTGTTATGGTTGTTTCAGAACCATGTGTTCCTGTCCAGGAACCTACTGTGGCCATTTCAGAACCTGCTGTCACAGTTTCAGAGCATAGTCAAGTAATATCCCCGGAGATGGCTTTAGAGCCTTCACCACCAATAGTGGAGTCCAGTGTTTTTTCATCACATGTCATAAAAGAAAGGAATTTACTTTCTGGTGATCAAAGTTTTGGTCCAGAGGTTGGCATGCAGGAGATTCTGTTGCATTCAGGTGAAGAGCCACATGATGGAGGGCACTTGAAAAGTGACTTGTATGAAAATGAATATGACAGAAATACAGACCTTACTTTAAACAGTCATTTAATTGCTAAAGATGATACAGTGTGTTCCGCTGCCATTGGTTCTGTTGGTGAAGCAAGTGAAGAGAAAATCATGCCTGTTGAGGCTAAGGAAGTCACAGAATTGGATACCTGTCTTGCTGTCAGTGAAGCTGATGCAGGAAGAAGCCTATCTTCTCAACTAGCTCTGGAACCAGATACAACGGGAACTAGTAAGGGGTTGGAATTTGTTACAGCATCTGTTCCCAGTTTAGATAGTAAATATGATGGTGATGTATCTTTAACCACTCAAGATACTGAACATGACATGGTAATTTCCACCAGCCCTAGTGGTGGCAGTGAAGCTGACATAGAGGGACCTTTGCCTGCAAAGGACATTCATCTTGATTTACCATCAGCAAATCTTGTTTGTAAGGATACAGAAGACTCATTGCTCATAAAAGAGAATGACCAGACAGTAGCAGTTGCTCTTAGCCCTAAAGAAGGCAGTGAAGATAAAGAAGTACCTCCTCCCAATAAAGAAACAGTTCCTGATTCAGGATATCCTGCCAGCATTGATGAGATTAACGAAGCTGACTTAGTGAGACCATTACTTCCTAAGGACATGGAACGTCTTACAAGCCTTAGAGCTGGCATTGAAGGACCTTTACTTGCAAGTGAAGTTGAACGGGACAGATTGGCTGCCAGTCCAGTTGTAATTAGTATACCAGAAAGAGCCTCAGAGTCGTCTTCAGAGGAAAAGGATGACTATGAAATTTTTGTCAAAGTTAAGGACACACATGAAAAAAGCAAGAAAAATAAAAACCGTGACAAAGGTGAAAAAGAGAAGAAAAGGGACTCTTCATTAAGGTCTCGGAGTAAGCGCTCCAAGTCTTCTGAACATAAGTCACGCAAGCGTACCAGTGAGTCTCGTTCTAGAGCAAGGAAGAGGTCATCTAAGTCCAAGTCTCATCGTTCTCAAACACGTTCACGATCACGTTCAAGACGCAGGAGGAGGAGTAGCAGATCAAGATCTAAGTCTAGAGGAAGGCGGTCTGTATCAAAAGAGAAACGCAAAAGATCTCCAAAGCACAGGTCCAAGTCCAGGGAAAGGAAAAGGAAAAGATCAAGCTCCCGGGACAACCGCAAAACAGTTCGGGCTCGGAGTCGAACTCCTAGTCGTCGCAGTCGGAGTCACACTCCTAGTCGTCGGAGAAGGTCTAGATCTGTTGGTAGAAGGAGGAGTTTCAGCATTTCCCCAAGCCGAAGGAGCCGCACCCCCAGCCGAAGGAGCCGAACCCCTAGCCGAAGGAGCCGCACCCCCAGCCGCAGGAGTCGCACCCCCAGCCGCAGGAGTCGCACCCCTAGCCGAAGGAGCCGCACCCCCAGCCGCAGGAGAAGATCAAGGTCTGTGGTAAGAAGACGAAGCTTCAGTATATCACCAGTCAGATTGAGGCGATCAAGAACACCTTTGAGAAGAAGGTTTAGTAGATCTCCCCTTCGTCGTAAAAGATCCAGGTCTTCTGAAAGAGGCAGATCACCCAAACGTCTAACAGATTTGGGTAAGTTATATTGTAATAGATATGAGTTAAGCTTGATTTCTAATCCTGAGTCAAAAGGGTATTTTGGGGGTGTTGGTTTAGATAATCATTCAGTTGTGTTTAGAGAATGAAGGGGAAGTTAGTGCACTTGAAAGGTAAAAAGACCTGCTGTGTGCAGTGTGCAGAGCCATGATGTGCCTGGACTTGCTATTTCACCTTAATAGAAAGAGTAGTAGCTTGAGAAGCCTTGTTACAACTCAGATTGATTGTTGTGTGTTGGATATATTTCAGCACAAGGCTTTGCAAAAAAGCAGAATTTGAAATTTTTCATTTAATTTTTTTTTTTTTGAGACAGGATCTTAGTCTGTAGTGCATGTTGGCATGGAATTTACTGTGTAGCCAGCCCAAAGTGGCTGTGTTCTCCTCCTGTTGACTGGGATTACAAGCTGAGCCACCATGCCAGACTTAGCTATCATATCTTAAAATGGCAATCCAGGATTGTTAAATGGAAAGGTTCCCCCCCCCCCCCCCCCCCCCCCCCGACAGGGTTTCTCTGTGGCTTTGGTGCCCGTCCCGGAACTAGCTCTTGTAGACCAGGCTGGCCTCGAACTCCCAGAGATCCTCCTGCCTCTGCCTCCGCCGCCCCGCCTGGAAAGGTTATTCTGTGTAATATGACAGGTTATTGAATTTAGGAAATTTTGTTCTGAGAGTGAGCTGGATGAATGATGCAGTTTATTTAATGAAGTGATTATCACCAATTATATTCTGTTGTCTTTAAAATTAAATGTTTTCTAGCTATATAGAGGTGGCACACACCTTTAATCCCTGTACTTGGGAGGCAATGGCAAGTGGATATCTGAGTTCGAAGGCAGCCTGGTCTAGAGTCAGTTCCAAGAAAGCAAGGGCTACACAGAGAAATCCTGTCTCAAAAAAACCAGAAACAAACCAAACCAAAACCTCTTTCTGTCAGTTTGAGACCAGCCTGGTTTACAGAGTGAGGTCCAGGATAGGCTCTAAAGCCACAGAGAAACCCTGTCTCGAAAAACCAAAAAAAAAAAAAAAAAAAAAAAAACTTTAAGTATGCTGGAGGTTAATTTTTTGGTTAGGGCAGTCTAAAGAAAAAGACAAGACAGCAGATTTGATACTCCGTTTACTAAGAGTTTTCTGATATATCATTTTCTTAGAACTGAGGAATGGTAGGTAATTCTCAGTGATTGTAAGTTAGTGAAGGAAGTTGCTAGAATGTACTACTTTTACCAAGGGTCAAAACTTAAAGGAGTAGAAGGTGTAATTGCCCTAGTAATGGTGCAGGGGCACATTTTGCACAGTGGAAAGGAATATTCATTCTTGCTCAGTTGAAGGCTTCTTGAAAGAGATGGACTTGGAACTTAATAAGGGATTAAGTTACTGTTAGATTAGAATGAGATTTGTCTGAGAGAGAGACAGAGACTAACTTGTAGCCCACTATGTAGTTGAGGTTGGCCTGAACTTCTACCACTGCCTCCACTTCCCCAGTGCTTGCTTGGGATTGCAGTTTTCTGTGACCAGTTTTATGTAATACTGGGCTTTGAACCACAGGGTCTGTACATGCTCAGTAAGCATTTTAACTAAGCATCCCTAGCACAAAAATGAGAATGGCTTATGGTCATGTTAATTCTAGGAAATAATGTTGCCTTTGGTAGACTTGTTCTTTTATAATTTATGGCTAGGTGATCACAGAGTCATAGTAAGCTATCGTGTGTAGTATTTGCATTGGAAACAAATAGTGTTAATTGTTGAAAGGGTCCATTCACCTTGATCATAGCCGTAACTTAGGGCACAGTACTGATGCCTTTAATTTTATTGTCTATGATATCTTTAGACAGAACAAAAACATACAGCGTTTAGGAAAACTGCTTCTTGTATTTTTTCTCTTACAGATAAGGCTCAATTACTTGAGATAGCCAAAGCTAATGCAGCTGCCATGTGTGCTAAGGCTGGTGTTCCTTTACCACCAAACCTAAAGCCTGCCCCTCCACCTACAATAGAAGAGAAAGTTGCTAAGAAGTCTGGAGGAGCTACCATAGAAGAACTAACGGAGGTAAGCTAGACAGACTTTGTTTCCATTCTTAAATGGATTATTCCATGGATGTTGACTTCTGGAGCGTGCCAAAACCTGGATTGTGGGCTGAACTGATAATGGCTGGCACCGAGTGCCCAAAACCCGAAATACAGATGTGGCAGCGGCAGAAGCTCTGTTTAGCAGGCCATTATCCGGGATGGCTAAGCTCCGCTAGCTAAAAAGTTACTTCCCATTACTTTTGCTTTCCAGTTTTAGAAGCCAAACTGACTGAGGAGTGGAACGGTTCGTTTGAATGGAGGAGGTGTTGAGTGAGCAACACGCAGAAGCTCGCCTACAGTTTCGTTTCCATTCACGACGTGTTCACTGATCGCCAAGAGTGTACTGCCTATACGCAAAGACACAGACAATCTTCAGAAATGATCTTTTGCCACCGGAGCTTGGAAATTAATGAGAATAGCTGGCCATTGCCTGAAAGGAACTTCTTTCGCATCAACATTTCGGGTTTTGGCTGTTTGGTACCAGCCATTGGCGATAATGGCCGGCCATTATCAGTTCTTCCTGCGGTTCGGGTTTTGGCAGTAACATATTTTAAATATACTTATTTTTGTTTTTAAAAAATTGATCTTTTAAAATTAAGGCTTTTTGGGGAAGCTTTGTTTTACTTTAATTTTTTTTTGTGTGTGTGTGTGTGTGTGTGTGGCGGGGGGAGGGGGGAAGACGCTGAAATATTGCTGCTAGGATCCAGGAATAACACACTGTTTCATATACTGAAACCTGTTATTGGCTAGCCTTATGCCAGCCTGCCACTGTCAACATATTCTGTTCTCATTGGTTACATGCTTGATACACTCTTGTGTTTTTGGCTAATTGAGCTTTTTAATTCTATTGTAATATTTTCAATTGATAATAGATGTGACAAGTTCTGCTTGTATAGACAGGTCTACTAAAATTTACTCTTAACCTTTTTATAAACGGAATATGTTCCTTTTGCTTCTGAGGAAGGAATTGACTTTATATGTTGGACTGCATCAATTGCACCCTCTCTCTCCATCATGCCTTATTTTTCCATTCTTAAGTTACAGTCCTTAAATAAATTTTAAAAAACATTTATGGAGAGACATGTTACTATTTACCCTGCCACAAATGTTTAAAATCTTTTACCATACATTTGGGAATTATAAAGTTTCTTGTTTCCTTGCTTAGGTTCATTATAGTTTGATTTATAACTTAGAAAAGAAAGACCTAGCAAAAAGCCTCTTGCTTACTTACCAAATGCAAGCTTTTTATGTAAAAGTCTCTGAACACTTAGCGTTCTGCTGTTGTTGGTCTCATCTTCAGCGCTCTTGCCCCGTCTGACAAGTCTCTCCTGACTTGTTCATCACCACCTGACCAAGATGACTTTCTTTTCCTTCCCAATTCTTCTTTACTATGGAAATTGCGCTTAGAACTCTTGAAGAAATATTCTTTGATTCCTAAACCCTGCCTGAATATTCTCTCTTAAGCCTTTGTTCTTTTAGCACTTATGTACCCTGTTTGTATTATATCAGTTTGCACTTGTTATTGTGTTGCTCTGTAAAAAGGTTCTTCAATTACTTCTTGTATATGTACTCTTGTCTTGTATTAGATTGTAAGCTCCCTTGGAGCAGGGACCATGTCTTTACCTATTTCTCTTTTTTTCTTTTCTCTTTTCTTTTTTCCTTTTTTTTTTTTTTTTGTATTTTTCTTAAGACAGTGCCCAGTTCAGTGCTCTGCACATAGTAGGTGCTCAATAAATGTTGTTGACTGAGCAGCCAGTGTGTGTTTAAATAATATATCTAGTAAGCTAAATTATGGTTCTTTAAGCTATCATAAATGTTGATTACTTGAAATTGATCTTATGTGATTCATTTAAAAAATTACATGCTAATTTGTGTAAGCCATATTCATCTTTTGTTTGTTTTTTACTTTAAAGAAATGCAAACAGATTGCACAGAGTAAAGAAGATGATGATGTAATAGTGAATAAACCTCATGTTTCGGATGAAGAGGAAGAAGAGCCTCCTTTTTATCACCATCCCTTTAAACTCAGTGAACCCAAGCCTATCTTTTTCAATCTGAATGTGAGTATTAGTCAAGTGCGTGCAGACTGATGAGACCCTTGTGGGTTTAGTCTACTGAGTGTGTACATGCTGTGATGAATAGTGACAGCGGCTCTTCTCAAAGTAGGGCTCTGGTAGTGTGGGGGCCTAGGATGTGTGAGACTCTTAAGTTTAATTCCTGACACTGCAAAAAAAAGTAAACGTTTCCTTCAGATTTTATTGAGATTTTTAGAAACCATTTATGGTATCTGTTATAATGCATTCTAATTAAATACTGTATTTTAGATTGCTGCAGCAAAACCAACTCCACCAAAAAGCCAAGTAACGTTAACAAAGGAATTTCCTGTGTCATCTGGATCTCAGCATCGGAAAAAAGAAGCCGATAGTGTTTATGGAGAATGGGTTCCTGTAGAGAAAAACGGTGAAGAAAACAAGGATGACGATAATGTTTTCAGCAGCAGCTTGCCCTCAGAGGTAAGTAGTAGGAATATATGTGTTTGTTTTTATGTCTAAATCTCCCATTTTATTGTTATTTTATATCTGATTTGGATTCTGTTTCACTCTTCTTAGGGCCGGGTTAAACGGCAGGGCCGGGTTAAGCGACAGATGAAACAACCCGCAGCTTCTCATTTGACAGTAACTCGATGCAATTCACTTTGTGGAACGAAGCCACAAAGTGAAAAGCATCGAATTGCAGAGAAAAGTGTTATCACATCCCTACCCAACATTGGGCCCTCCATGCACTTGTGGGAAGGGAGCCCAAGGTACAACTATTTAGCTTCCCGTTTTGCTTCTAGGCTCTATAGCTCTAGATTTTGGTGGTAGCAAGTATGTTGGGTGGAGGGATTCAGGGGAGAGAAGGCAGATCCTCAGGTTCAACACAAGAACTGGATTGAAAAAGTCATTGTAGGTTGATGTGAACATCATGGGTACATAGCCCATTGCCCTTAAGTGATGGTTTCTTAATACTTCTCTGGGTTTTCAGATAGCCTTTGATTTCAATAATTTTCCCTTCCTTGTGCTACCTTAGCCCTTTTGAATTCTTGTGTTTAACCTAGTGTTCAGCCTTGGTTCTCCATTCCCTACTCTTTCCCCTCTTTGCTACTATTAAAAGTTGGAGGAGTGAAATTTATACATTGAAATTTTCAAGGCAATAGTTGTATCTTGTCAAAATGACGCAGTAACAATGCCAAATGTCAAAACAACCCCATTAAAATGCCGCCTGATTAAGTAATGTGCTGCTAAGTACAGTGCACATGAGAACAGCAAAACTGTATATATATGTAAATATATATATATCTGTATCTTTGTATGTATCTCTGTATCTGTATCTTTGCTGTGTCTTTTAATAAACAGTTTACTTTTATTTAACTTGTTGTGCAAAATCACGCTTGGGGATCTGGGAGGGTGGAGACTTGACTAGGGGAGGTGGGAGTTAGAGACTAACAGTCGTCACCTTGCCCTCGGTTTCCAAAGCCTTGACATTCGTCCAAAGATTGGACTTAGATACCTGATGCCCTTATGGACTCCTTTTTCTTGCAGTTCTGGGATATGTAGGTATGAGAGACCTCGTCTCTTCACTTGAGGTTCCCTACATTGGCCATAAACATTTTCCAGTAGACACTTCCAATTCTACAAATAAATCTTGTTTATAAAGTCAAAGTAAATAGAACTCAAATCAGAAACTTTTTCATGTAGTACTTTTCCCCAGAGATATTCACAGGCGACATTTTCACTGTGTTTTTTTGACCTGCGGCATTTTGAATGGAAACAGTTCTAAATAGTAATGCTGATGAACGTTACTGGCCAGCGTAGTTAACTTATTTACAGTTAAAGGTGATGGTCTGTATTCACACAGAGTTCAACAACTGAAGCAAATCAAAACATCACCAGTGAGGAGAAGGGTATCTGGTTTGGACTTAAGTTGAAACAAGTTTAGTGCTCATTTACTAATCCCCAAATCGGGCGGGCTACTGCCACATCTTAGGAGGGAAAGCTAACTGACATCTGCAGCTAATTTAATCTTGTAGCTGAATATAAACCAGGTGAGGGTTGTACAAAAATATATGACCTGATATATATATATGCTTTTAGTAGTTTATTTCAGATTATTAAACAGTTGGGAAGAACATAGCTAGAGAGAATCTCCATTGTAGCAAAGACTTAGACATTTTGTAGAAATCTGACATTTTCTTGGGAAAATGATTATAAATTTTAGCTTCTGTTGAGTCATGGGAAAGTGCATGTTGATTATGCTCTTTGAATGAGAAGGTTTATTTAAATTTATGACTGCCATTTTCAGTCTCAACATTGGAAGTGATGCTCTAGTCTTGTCTTCCATCAAAGGTTAGAATCTAATTAAGGGGGCAGTGTTCAGGAGAGGACAGAATCACTGAAACGGAAGGAAAGCTCTGCCAGTGGATCAGATGAATAAAGCATGATGTCTGTGGGGAAGGTAACGCAGTGAGAGCTGAGCTACTTGTACAACAAAGATCTAGGCCCAGAGGTAGAAGGTAATTTCGGTTGTAATGAAAAGAATTCTAAACTTTAGGAAGGGACACGACTGTTTGCTTTCATCTATTTCTGTAGCAATGTTAAAGACACCTAAGAAAAGTTGAGATAATACTCAACTTGTTACTTAGTTACCATCTAAGTTTCCTTTATTTGTAGAGCTGGTGTTTCTACCAGAGGAGCACTGACCTGATTTCAGTAGGGTTCCAAATGATGTTTTTTTTTTTTTTTTTTTTTTATTTTAAGAGTAATGCAAAAAATTTTTTCTAAGTGGCAAGGTAATATTTTTTAAAATCAGTCTTTTTTGTTTTAATAAGTATAATTGAAGTTTATGGATCTTCAGTCTTGACCACAAAACATTTTAGCGAAGATGACAGAATTTTATCTTCACAAGGGCTAAATTATCCTTGTTATTCCTACTCCCACAACTGTCTTGCACGTGAGTGTGCTGACATGGATGAAACTGCATAAATCCATGTGCATGGAAAACAACTCATCAAGATGGTGTTCCCCTCTGCCATAGCATCGTCTTCCTTCCCAGAAACCAGCCAGCTTCATCCTCAGAAAGGAGTGACTACAGAATTTTCACGATATTTGTGTCAATCTGATTTATAAACAAAGAAAGTTGGAAAACTCATGTTAGAAAAGCAGTCACCAAGGACAGTTCTTTAATAAGGTCAGCAAAGGCTTACTGTAGATTAGAGGTAGGACACATGCACAAGTGGTGTGATACGCACAGTTTGTATTGGATCCTGTCTACATCCTTGTAGCTAAAATTCTCTAAGTTTATCAAGTTTATCAAAGCTCACTTCTTGGAAAAGGATGAAAATTGTAACTGGGCTTAGTTAAAGCATAGTTCTTGAATTATAATACTGCTATACGTAAATTATAGCCTTGTTACTTACTCTTTTTTTCCCTAGATCTTTATAGACTGGTAACCCCGAATTTCTCTGACGCACTTAGAAGGAGAAAAATATTAATTAATTCCCTTATAACTCAATTATGGTATAGAATTTTGTATAATAAAAATAATTCATATGAAAAAGTGACTTAGGGAACTTGTATGTTGATGTGCCTTTTTGAAGTTGACACTGTTATTTCATATGATCTGATGCATTTTTTTTTTCATTTTTGTTAAGTATTGTAAATGTTTTCTAGGCTGGTTGTTTTTCTTTAGCTGTTATTAGAGTTTGCTGCGTGCCTTTTGAGATAACCTGCAGTCACCTGTGTAGAAAATAATCCAATTTAGCCCTGCGCACTCACCTTAAGCTCTTTCCTATCAGTCACTGAATTTCTGTGAAATTTTTAGTTTTTTTTTTTGTTGTTTATAGAAACTGCTTGGCTTCCCAGAGGGAGAGTAAGTGAACTTAATGTCTATGTGTGATTGTGGTGGTGACCTCATGTCCAGACTGTAGAGCAGCTGCAGTCTTTTAGATAAGGAGTTACAGAAATGTGAGAATTGTAATTCAGGACAGTATAATAGATTTTCTTTATTTTAGGCGAAGGAATCAGCATTTCTACTCTAATACCCAGAGTAGTGGCACCACAGTTACTTTATAGAAGAAACGACATGCTAATAATTGACAGTAGCTTTACAGACTTTACAAATATCTCTTTTTAGTTTGTGGAGGGAAACCTGGAACCTTTCTCATATTTCTTATTTTTGAACATTAAAGACTGGTTAAGAATATAAAACATTTTTCAATGTAGCAGTCACTAGCCACTAAAGTTCCCAAATTCCAAGTGCTGTGTGTGTGTTGTTTTCCCAAGACAGGGTCTCTACATAGCTCTGGCTTGCCTGAACTCTCTCATGTAGACTAGGCTGGCCTTGAACCTAGATCTATGTGCCTCTGCCTCCTAAATGCTGGAAATAAAACTGTGTACCACTATGCCCAGCTAGCTATTGTATTTTATGTGTTTTAATGAGACTATGTAACATTTTATCAGAATCTTGACTATTAATGCTTTGGGGACTGCAGTTTAGTTAGTGCTTTACGTCTTAGCATATAATATGAATTACCTTGAAAAGCTGAATAAAACTCTTGTAGATGTTAAACCCCCTCCTTTTGTGAAGCTAGAGATGAAACTCGTAGTTCTGTACATGCTAGGCAAGTGCTCTACAGCTGGGCTATATTCCCAACCTAAGGTAATCTAGACTGTCTCAATTTTTGATATATATCAACATAAAATAGGAAATAAGTGAATTTTTTTATATAAACTTAATGATTTGCTAAGCCTTTGAAAAAATAAATGCAGTTGATTAGGAAATAGTTGTCACTTATTTAAACATCAAGGTTGGTATATTAAACATGTCTTTTATATGAAGTATTTAATTTAATATGAAATAATACTGAGGCTTAAAGGAGTTTCTTTTGGGCTCTAGAAGGAGTATTTTAGTTATTTCTCAATCAAGTTTACAAGAAAAATGTAGTGTAAACAGGCCAGTAAAGGACAGATTTTTAGGTAAATTTTTTTGTTTTACTTAGATTTAGTTAGAGCTCAGTGTATTTTATGGCTATGAAGCTGGAACTTTATGTTGGATATTGAAAGGTTCTGATTGGAATGAGTAGACATTTCCCCCAGTGTCTTTCAAGAATAGAAACTTACTATGACTTAGCACCCATCACTTAGGTTTGCAAATTGCTCTGAAGCCAAAGTAAGTTTAAGAAGAGTAATGCAAAAATGGTATGTGTCTCATTTGGTTGTTTGGTGGGTCTGCACAGACAAAAATATCTACAAGATAATTCTACTTGACAGTTCAAGTAACTTTACATCTAAGGTAGGCCTAAGAAATAATAAATTTTGGTCTGAAAACACTATATTCACATTGAAAGACTTAGGAATTACCTGGAAGAGATTTGAGTCCCAGGAATTAACTCACAATAAATGAGTATAGTATTTTGGTGTGACTTTACATAGGCTGTCCTCATTTTTGTAGACCTTAAAACTAAATATTAAGCATGGAATAATACTGTTAACTAAGCAAGTAAGAGCTTTCATTTACAATAGTCTAATGGGCATCAATTATGTTTATTTATTTATTTACTTATCTATTTTCATTTTAAGCCAGAAAAGTATACTTTGTTAGTGAAAGGAGTCGTGAGACAATTTCAGTCAAGATAACTTAGAATGAATGATACGTAAGCAGATTTGAAGTTGGGAAAAAGATACTTGATCCTTCCATTGGTATATAGATTTACTTTTGTAACAGTTATACACAGTACACAGTGAGATTATTGCTAGCTTCTATTTTTTTTAAAAGCTGCTTTACTGACTTTCATTTGCAGTGTCCATACAATACCTATTTATGTGAAAACAGTAAGCCTTTGTATTAAACACTTTTTAAAAAAATTTATTATGTGAAATTACTGGAAAATAATAGTATGTTAAATGATATTAGAAGAGAATATTGAGTTCATAAAACTCAGTTTGTTTTCATCATAAAGTGGTTAAGCCCTTAAATCTGTCACCTGCTTAGCACAGGAGGTTATGCTTTCATTGTATATAAGAAATCTGTGATGTGGTGACCTACCTCCCATGCTAACCATTCAATTATTCCCCATGAACTTTAGCCTAAGTTTTCAAAGGTAGATGACAAGATTTTGGGGGAAGACTTAACACTTTTAAAAACCAGTGTTAATTCTAGATTATGGTAATAAATGTATGTACTTCAAAATAACTACGTACTGACTAGAATTTTTTGAGCTTCTGGGTTCTTAGGATCAAAGCTTATCCATTCCTGTCTGTGCTCCGGGAACCCTGCTATGAGTAGAGTTATATTGACTAGTGGTGTTCTGCTGCTTATCCACGGACCTCACTTACTGCTTCTGAAGTTACACTAATAATCAACTAGACCATTAAAAACCTACGAGGCCAGCCTGGTATACAAGAGCTAGTTCCAAGACAGGCTCCAAAGCCACAAAGAAACCCTGTCTCGAACCCCCCACCCCCCCCACCCCCCCCAAAAAAAAACAAACAAGTAAAAAAACCGGTACCATTTAAATGGCTTGTTAGTAAAGCTACCGATAATGAGTTCATAATGAAACTCAATGGTTCTAGTTTGATATTATAGAAAACATGCTGATGAAATCAGAATTTGGACTGAGTTCTGCCTCTGAATACTACTTGACAACTAACTTACCTTAATTGTCTTCTATTTTCCAGGAGTGTCCTCTTTGCCCTTTGAATCTTCTCATTTTCCAAGAATCTTAATTATATAGACTATGGTTTATTTTTTTACATGTAGCATCTAAAGACATAGAAGCACCCGAGAGAATTAGGGGACTGTGGTAATTTTGGATAATTATCTATGTTTTCTTTCTTAGCCTGTGGACATCTCAACAGCAATGAGTGAACGGGCACTTGCTCAGAAGAGACTCAGTGAGAATGCATTTGACCTTGAAGCCATGAGTATGTTAAATCGAGCTCAAGAACGGGTATGTGACTTTTATAATGATTAAATGAGAATTTTACTCTCTAGATATCTGACTCATTACAACAGTAGTTGTGAGAAACCATTACCGTTTTCAGGTGTGTGTTAGTGGAGAACTGGACTCAGTCTACATATGCTGTTTTATATTGATATTCGTTATACTTTGTTCTGTCTTAATTGCTGACTTATTTGAAATAAAAATGACTTAGACCTAATTAGACTAAGAAAATGTTTATTGCATACTATGGAAAGAACTATTTGAGAACAAAATAGAAAATAAATCCCTCAAGAGATTACAGTCTGATCTGCACATAGGTGCCCAGAATAACTCTATGAGGTATTACCATTACTCCTTGTTTCAGCTAAGCAAACCGAGCTAAGCAGTAGTCAGCTGATACCCACAACTCGTAAGTAGAAGTGGGGTTCATTACCAAATAATAATGAATCAGAGTCTACTTTGAACAGGAAGGAAATAGCTTTTCATTTTATGCTAAATCTATATAGGAACAGTTTAGGTAGGAAGTAACATTGCTGGTAATACAGGTAATGCATTACATGCAACATGAAAGATACCTGATTCTGCAGCACAGTAGGTGAGCGATGTGCTCTATTTTTTTCTGTTTTTGACCATTTTCTGTACTATGCCATTGGTAGATAATAGTTAATATCTCGCAGGATTCGCAAAAGATTTAGATGATCATGGCAATTATTTGGATTCATTTGTATGATACGTCAAATGACAAAGGCAAAGATCTTTGGCCATAAGAACTACATTTTTCATCTCGAACCCTCATACCTTCTTTTGCGTTAATAGATTTCACTGAATGTTTTAAAACTTATTTGAACTTTAAATATATCATTATTTGGCTACTTCAGCAACCAAACCATTTTTCCTCAGTGAATTAAACTACCAGTGTGGCGCTTTCATCAGATCAGTACTTTTACTTATTGAAGATGGTGGCTTTTTTTTCTTCAGATTGATGCCTGGGCTCAGTTGAACTCTATCCCTGGGCAGTTCACAGGAAGTACAGGAGTGCAAGTCCTAACACAGGAACAGCTGGCTAATACTGGTGCCCAAGCCTGGATTAAAAAGGTACACGGACTATCAAAAAATAAGAAGCTGAGTTTTTTGTTGTTGTTTTTTTGATAATCATACCTTAAAAATGGAGAGGCAAGTGACTAACCTAAGTTCCTGAGTAAGTTTTACTATGTGTATATGCTCCAGGATGGACACTGAAGATGGGCTGAAATCCTGACACAATGCCAAATGCACACATACGGCTCGAGAGCCACTCACTTTATATCTGGAGGTGGTTGTTTTTCATGATTTTGCAGTTGGTTTTAGTGGGGGTGGTTCTACTTAACTGTTTTGAATGCTAACTGTACCAGGTGCTGTTCAGAATCCTCCGCAGTTCCTGTTGGACTACTAACCTAATCATTTCAGAGCAGTGTGCTCAAACATTTTCATCACGGGATACTTTATTACAGGTTTAGTTTTGGTGGATCACTACCCCCAAGAGCCCTTTGCCACCCTAATATTCCATTCCTCTATCCTTGTCCTCTCATTAGTGCCTGCACCCGCTTATAAATACCTATGCTCCTACCTTCCTATTATGACTTCTAGCCCCAGGTCCCTATATGGTGGTCAACTATTAGATCTAATGAAGTGGTTGGGAGGCCCTAATTAATACTGCATGTGGTAAACTTGCCATGGGACTGAAAGGTGGGAGGAGGATGGTTGTGGAATGTGGGGTGGGCAGTTGTGAAGGGGGGTAAGAGGGTGGGGTGGGCTGGAGATAACTATCTGTGGACCACCATTTAGGTCCTGGTGGCCTCTGGTGATCCACAGGCTCAATTTGGGAACCACTGACTTCATGAAAAAACAGGATATGTAAGACCTAAAATCAAGGGAGAGGACGGACATCTCATGCTACGAAGATGTAGGTGCACCTGATCTCAGATTCCTGCAATGAGATTTTTCAACTCTACCTACGGCTACCTCATTGTTGGGGGAGTCTTAGGTGGTTAAAAGGGGGTATTCTGAAGCAATGATGCTTGGTGACGGGCTGTGGTTTGGTTGGATGGGTGATGAGAAATTTGTTTCAGGAGTACTGGCAGCAGCAGCTGAAACTGGGAGGCTGCGTGGTCTCTTGGATTGGGAAGGTTTCTTTGTCCTGCTGTACTCCTGACTCCTTGTGTGATCGTGGGCAAGTAATTCCTTGGAATTTTTGTCTCCCAAGTGTCAAGTGGTGGGAGACAGGTTCTTATTAATGTCTCCAACAATGGTAATCAGTGATGTGATGGGCATCTTATTACTTGTAGAATTGGAATGAGTGCTACTCATGGATGAGCTGAAGTTTTCAAAAAAGAAAATTTTGGTTGCTTTGGACATTTAATATCATAACAGTTTTATAGCAAGCATTTCCTGTGGTTCTCTTATTAACTAATTAATATAAGGTATTTTACACAACTTCATTGTGCTTGCCTTTCCCCTGTTAAGAAAGTTGCACGCATATGTACCTAGGCATTGGTTTTGGGTGGAAAAGGGATTATCTAGCAATATTTTTAATGATTAGATTAATTTTATATACTAATACTTCATATAAATTATAGAAGTTGATAGTTGAAAAGTAGATTTCATTTTAGTGGGGAGGAATTGTTTACTTTTTTTTGACACTGGGCATTAAAACTGGGGCCGTCAGTTTTAGGTAGTAAGCAAGTTTTCGAAAGTCACACATTCAGTCATGTTTCATTTATTTGGTTCCGAAGCTCAGTGTTTGGTATTTATGAGTATTTATGCTTGTAATAGTTCATGTGCATTGCCAGGTAGAAGCTTCTGGAAGGTTTTCCATTGTGAAATGTGCTGCTCTCTGTGTATGTGTAAAGAGCAGATAAACATAAGTGAATTTCCAAGGTGAGTTTGCACTTAAGTGGCTCCCTAACACCGTCTCATAAATAGATTTGTGCTGTTTTTCAGCTTGTAAGTAGTTATTGTTTACTAGAACCTTGAAAATGATTTAGCTTTACATTTTATATAGGATATAATCTGGGAAGCAAATTCTTACATTATAGAAGGAATCAACAATAGCAAAATGATCGTATTGTGAATTACTGGGTAGAGTATCTGGATGGAAACTGGAGGAGCATTATTTACGAGTCATTTTTCAAACTTTTTCTACACCCATTGTGTTTAGGAAATGTTGAAATGGCCATTTGGCTTTTCTTGGCCCAGCACTGTCACCTATTAAAAACCATAGGGAATACCAACTAATAAATACCCTGTGTTCTTTAGTTTGTTTCATTTATAATCTCATTTATCAGTAAGACATTTAAAACTTCATTAATTTTAATGGACCTTTATGTTCTCAAAATTATTTGGGTTTTAATTTCATAAAAAATGTTGGTTATTGTGGTCTCATTAGATCAAGATAGCTTTTTACACTGGGTAAAGAGGCAGGTGCTAATATAGCAAACAAAAGTGGAAAACTGGGCTACATGGGGATTTATATTGTACTCTGTCTGTACAGTTGCCCTTTTTTTTAGGAGTGTTACCTGGAAAAGAGGGGAGATGAACCTGAAGTAAGTATAGTCATTCTAGGTGTGTAGCATCAAGGCAGTGGAGACCCAAGCATCAGCTAACTTTTCTCTTTATACATCCACAATGCATGGCCTGCACCAAATAAGGAACTGAACCAGGGGTATGTTTTTACCTCCACAGCTGCCTCCTTCCATCAGAGCACCTTGTTGAACTTAATGTCTAGTCATATGTCCTTGGCATATTTTCTCCCCAACATTTAATTATAAAGCTGGGAAACAAAGCTTATATATTTTACTGCAGTGTACAAAATATAACTTTTAAGGATCAGCTTACTGAGAAGGAAAAAGAATGCATACCTGCTTGCTGAGCTACTAAACATTTGACTCTGTAATGACTTAGAATATATTTGGCAGAGAATATTAATGTAAAATGTTATAATAATCTGAAATAAAACGTTTAGAGATGCTTCAATTAAAAAGGAAAAACCCCACCTAGATCAACAGCAGAATTCATAACTGATAGAATGTGCATTGATACCTATTTCAAGAGGCACTGGCCATTTCTCAGCTGGAAGATCCAAGACTGCTGACCGTGCTAATGCACATAGTTGTGCAGCTCAGGACATTAAGTGGTTTGCTGCTTTGATGGAAATTATGGTTCAGTGGGTTGGATACGAGAGAGATGATTGTTCACAGAATAACCTGTGAACTTTCACCCCTCTGTATGGAAACTTGTTTCAGGGCCAAATCCTTGTAGCTGTCTTCTTGCCCCGGTCAGTGCCAGCCGTACTATTCACAACACTGCTGCTACCGAGGCCTAGGTATGTAAACATTTAAGGAGTTTTTTAAGTCTCTTAACATCAAGCCAGGTTTTAGAAGCATTCAGATTTGGTATACTCAGGGTATCTGATGTGCTTATAACTTACTACATGTTAATTTATTCTGTTTATAGGGATTTTTAAAAAATTTGATACTTGCTTTATAGTAGAATGGGGAAGAAAACTGGATGACAACTGTATGCTTCTTCAGTGTTCAAACTATTTTAAAATAATTTCTAGGCTTTATTCATAAACTAGGTATACCTGAGATAATAATATTGACTGTTTTAACATTGCCTTCTTTTTATTTTACAAGCTAAGAAGAGATACCAGTGAACCTAAATAGTGGACGAAAACAGGAGTGCTCTTTTTGTTGTTGTTTTTTTTTTGGAGGGGGGCACCGAGGGGCAACTGTTAAAATTGCCATTTGACTTTCAAGTGTTGGTAATTATTACTAGAACATAAGCTACAGAATGTACTAAGCATAGTAGAGTTTCAATTTAATGGTACTGATCTAGAAGTAAAGGAAGATTTAACTTGTAGTTCAGTTCTAACTGTAAAATGGGGGCCTTTTCCCTTTTTTTCTTTGGATAGGATCAGTTTTTAAGAGCAGCTCCAGTAACTGGAGGAATGGGTGCTGTCTTGATGAGAAAAATGGGCTGGAGAGAAGGAGAAGGGCTAGGAAAGAACAAAGAAGGAAATAAGGAACCCATCCTCGTTGATTTTAAGACAGACCGGAAAGGTAAGTTCTTTTGAAATATTTTGAGTCCCATTGTCTTTTGTTTTTATCTTATTTTGGTCCTAATGCCCATGGACTGGAGACAAATAATGAATAGCTCTTTGCTGGAGAACCTTTAACACAGTTCTCACCCACGCAGTTTCTGTTGATGAAGATACTAGTTTGATAACTTGCACTGTGGTAGTTCTATGAAAATCTGTGCGTTTTGAATATTTAAATTTAATAAAATTTTTCTTTTGTTCTTAATGGAGATTACCAGGTATGGTTGCTAGGTTTTTTTGGTTGGTTGTTTTCTTTTTTTTTTCTTGCTACATTTATTTATTGTGCAGACATGACTGGCAAGCACCCTTATTTGTGGAAACATCTTCTTGGCCATTATTTGGTTGTCTATTTTATTTTTTTAAAATGATTTATATATAGGGGTCTGCTATTTCTGCATGTATGTTTTTGCAACATATACCAGTGCCCATAAAGCCCAGAGAGGGCATTGGATCCTGGGACTAAAATTAGAGATGGTCGTGAGCTGCAGGGATGCATGGAAGACCAGTGCTCTTAACTGTTGAGCCATCTGTCTAGCTTTTTTGGTGGTTTTTTGATACAGTCTGTATTTTTGCCTGTCTCTGCTGGGCCTTGAATGCCTTGAACTTGCCTTGTCTCCTGAGAGCTAGAATTACAGGCCTATGTCATCACAGTCCTTGGTTCGTTTGTTTGCCTTTATTTCTAAGGTGTGATTTTTTTTTTCTTAGACACTTTAGTTTTTTAAGTTTCTACTTGATTTTTGTGTTGTGGGTGAAATCACAGATGAGCTGCAGTCGGCAGTATTATTTCTTCATTACCTCCTATTGGGGACCTTGGAATTGTTGTTTCTGTTAGCTGTTTTAGAAATATGCACATAGTAACTAAAGTTAACAGCTAGCTAGTGGGCATTGAATGTTGGTTGGTAGCTCATATTCCTTGTGTAAGCCTTTACTTAAGATAGGGGCCAGGCCTGGTGGTGAATGCCTTAGATCCCAGCAGAGACAGGCAAATCTCTTAAGTTTGAGGTCAGCCTGGTTTATAGAGCAAGACTTAGGATAGCCATGGGTACAAAAAGAAAACCTGTCAACAAAAAACCAGAGCAAAANAAAAAAAAAAAAAAAAAAAAAAAAAAAGTTGGAGGTAGAGGCAGGCATATTTCTGTGAGTTCCAGGACAGCTAAAGCCACAGAGAAAACCCCATCTGGGAAAAACAAAAGGGACATCTATCATATAGCCCAGGTTAGCCTTGAGCCCGCTCCCCCCAATCCTACTTTCTTAGACTTCTCAAATTCTTGGATTATAGGCATGTGCTACCATATACAATTTAGACATGACTTTTAGAAACTGGATTTTTTTTTGAAGTTCAATGATCAGTGGGAGTAGACTATCTGAATCCAGTCGGTTTTGTGTAATTCTAGGAAGTATCCACATTGAAATTACTCAACATAATGTGTGAACTTTTAGACAGAGGGAGGTTTATATTCTAGCAATAGAGTGGCTGAAAAGTTTGCTTTTTAAAGACAAAAAGTGGGAAATTGCACTGGTTGGTAATTAGGGAGGGGCTTGCATTTGTTAAAGATGCAGGGTCTCATTTTTGGGACACTTGCTTTTTCACTGTGTGTGCCTTTGTTTTGTGGGGACCATACTTTTAACTTCATCCTGTTTTAAAAGATGAATTTGTAAAGATACTTGTAGTTAGTAGTTTCCACTCTTTAAACTTGTAGGAAAAAAGACTGAGATGCTGGCAGTGACATGGCCCTTCTCTGAGTGTGCACTTAAATGGAGGTTAGAGATGAATATCCCATGGTAGATGTCAGGCACCATCCACCTTGACTTTGGAAACAGGGTCTCACTTGCCCCAGGGACCCACCTGTCACCCAAGTGCTGGAATTACAAGTGTGTTCCAACACTGCTGGCTTTTCAGAATTTGTTGATGGGGTTCAGACTCAGATCTTTGTGACAGTGCTCTGTGACTAAAGTCCACTTTTATTTTATTTGAAGGCATGAGTATTTGGTTTTAGTAGGAGGAGGTATTTTTTCCATCTATTATAATTTTAAAATACTAATTGTAAATTTTGGCTTCCTTTTTATAGGTCTTGTTGCAGTAGGAGAGAGAGCACAGAAAAGGTCTGGGAACTTCTCTGCTGCAATGAAAGACTTATCAGGTGAGAACAAAACCCTTACTCATACCATGAAATCATAAAGTTGTTGGAAAATTGGTGTAAATATTTATAATACTTGTTTTTCTCTCTACAGGCAAACATCCTGTGTCTGCCTTGATGGAAATCTGTAATAAAAGAAGGTGGCAACCACCTGAATTTCTCTTGGTCCATGATAGTGGCCCAGATCATCGCAAACATTTTCTCTTTAGGGTAAATATGAACTTATATACTAATTATTTATCAGTATTAGAGGGCTAAGGGATAGGTGTGATACAACCAGTGTTAATATTCTGTGGGTGGGTTACAGATGTGCATATATGTGGGAAGAGTGGGTTTTTTAACTTGGAGGGGTACTTTAATGTATAATTAAGAATTATAAAATTAAATGGGGGGCATAGGCAAAATAACACTTGATATTTTCTAGGGGAGTGGGGGGGTGTAATTAGTACTTTGGAAGTGATGCGGAAACCTGCACTTATTTTGCAGTTTCCTTTTAAAAATCATTTACTGCTTCTGGGCTGAGATTAATTTTAATTTGGGGTTTATAATTTGTAAGTTATTTATAGAATTTAGTGAAAAAGTACAAAGCTAATAGATATTAAAGTTTGATGCTGTTCTTATTGTATGTTTTTCTTGAATAGGTATTGAGAAATGGAAGCCCTTACCAGCCCAATTGTATGTTTTTCTTGAATAGGTATTGATTAATGGAAGCGCTTACCAGCCCAGCTTTGCCAGCCCTAATAAGAAGCATGCTAAAGCCACAGCAGCTACTGTGGTTCTTCAAGCAATGGGCCTTGTACCAAAGGACCTCATGGCTAATGCCACTTGCTTCAGGAGTGCCTCACGTAGATAGATTGAGGTTTTATATTAATCATTTCAGATAATTTTACTCTGCATCACAATGTATTTCCTCCTTAATGTTGTAAATATTTCACAATTTAAGACATTGTGTAAAAAGCAATCTGTACAAACATCTCCAGGCTTTGGTTTTTGTACCATGGAAATTGTATTTAACCATACAGGGTTTTGGTATGTTTATATTGTTTACCTTAGTGATGTATTTGTTTAAGTGGCTAACATCAAAACAATTGTTTGAAGGCATCAGTAATATTCAGTGTGGAATGTTAAATAACGCTTTTATACTGTATTTTGTACTATGATGTAACTCCCCTTCCTTATGGCTAGGCTACTGTAACACTTGCCTGTAATCAGTGAAGGGCTGTGCACCTTGTACTATTTCACAATGGGTTCTGCTGGACAGATACTGGGCCAGTGTTATTAAAGTAATGAAGCAAGATCTGTTCCACAGGGCTAATGCCACCATCCCCCCCTTAAATTTTTGTAGAGGTTATGAAAAGAAAGTGATCTGTTGTGTCATGATCAGCACTAAGTCCTGCATTCCCATTAAAGCCACTTGGATCATAAGAAGGGAGTGAATGGAAGTCCAACTAGAATTTACTTCAGAGGCCAAGTACATATTTAGTATGGCTTGAGTTGTGATATAGTTTTACTTTGATGTGCATTTTGAATTGCAGCTACACCTAGATAGACGTAAATAAAAACGCTGTAACCAACTTACCTAATAAAAATTGGCAATCAGCCACTATTTTGTTGAATATGAGAAAATTTAAGTTGATGTTAATTTTTTAGGGTCTGATAGAATATTCATGTGTATTACAGTGGTATTCATATGCTATGTCTCTAAACTTTATTTTCAAAAGCTTAAGGCCCAAATACAACCTTCTCTGGAATAAATGTGGTGTCTTATTTTCTGGCTTTATGGAACACATATAACTAAGTATTATTATTTGTTACCCAATACTTGTGATTTCTATGCATGTTTATTTGAAAATGCTGATTTTTACATACACATGCAAACACACAGACTACCTGTAAGCACAGTGAGTACTAAGATGCCCAGACTGACCATCCAACACTTCTGTCTGACTCGACAGAAGAACAGTGTGAGTGGATACCGGAGAAATCATTAATGTCAAGGCTGCAGTCAGGTCTACATTTCCCAAGTCTCCAAAGAACCCACTGCTAGTCTAAGGACCATCAGTCTCAATGGATTAAGTGCTGTGTATATACACACACAGGTAATGTCAATTCCTCATCTGTAATGCAACACTTCATTCAGTTCTCTACTCAGGTTACAATCAAGTTGCAGATATAGAATTGTCATTCAAGTTATCTGAGGTTTAAGGAAACAGCTCGCATCTCCTGAACTAAAAATGTATGAAAATAACAAAAGCAAAATGTTGATTTTTAAACCTAAAACTAATGCATTTAATAATAAAAGTTCATATAAAAAGTCAATGCTTAAAAACATTTCAGTATTTTAAAACATAGTCTTCCAAAATGAACTTTAAAGAGCCAGAGACCTAAGAATCATCAATTTCCTTCCTTGCTAGGAAGCTTTTCCTCAGTTTCCCTTTAGGCTTACTTTGGTGTTCAGGATCTCCAATTAAAAATGTAGTCATTCATTTCCACATTCCTTAAGGATGACTTCCCCAGTAGTGGTATTTGACTGAGCTGCTGCAGGGTTTTGGGGTGCAGCCCACAGTTAGCAAGGTCCTTAGGAGCATCTTTCTGCAGAAATACAAGTACACATCCATAAACACATTAGTTCTTCCACCCCGAGTTTTTAATCACCATACAGACTGGTAAGTAAAAGTCACTTAATCATGGTTACAAGACCTTCAAATGTGACAGGTACCAGGTCCATTAAGGACTGTTGTTAAAGTCTAAAGATGATTAAATACATGAAAAACAGGGAAAAGCTAGATGTAGTAAACTGCATTCCCATAAACTACAAAGAAACCAGGCATTACTAAACTTCAGTTGTGAGGGCAGTAAGAACTTGTTAGGTTTGGACAGTTTTGGTATTGCCTGATTTCATAAATTTTATGATGTACATGTGGCTATTCCTTAATTCATAATTTGCTTTCTAGCTTGATACAAATGTGGCCTATCATGAGTGACATTTCTCCCAGCAGGAGGACACAAGCTACAATTGAGACTACTTACTCTATGCGGTTCCTTCTCCAGCGGCAGGCAGACATTGAATGCAGCAGTTGGCTCATGTGCATACATCCCAGCAGAGAATGACCCTCTCTGTGAAGATCTGAGTAGCATGATCACAGATTGCAGAGCATGAGGCATGACAGGACCTGTGATCTCCAAGCTAAACTTGTCTCTGTACCCAGAAAGATCTTGTGTCTTTACATTAATGCTTCGTGCCTTCAGAAAATTGAAAGAAAAAGGCAATTAGGATCATAACTCAATCTGTCCCTTAGCTGAAGATGTGGCTGGTGCATTTTTATTCAGGGTTTCTTCTGATAGGAAACACGAACTACTTTTGTTTCCTGAGATGGTTACATAATACTTAACATGTTGCTTCACGTTCCCTGTTTTTGAGATCTATAACTACTTTTGGGTGTGTGATTGCATTGGTACATACATAAAACGGGATTAGACGGCTTAAATGACAAATGTAGGGAACACCAAAATGTTGCCATTATAATTTATCCAGTACGGGGGTGGGGTGGGGTGGGGGGAGAAAACCAAAATTCAGCGCGCACAGTGGCTTAGGCCTGTAATTCTGGCACTTGGTAGCAAAGGGTCAAGAACTCAGGGTCACCCTCTGCTACAGTGAGTGTAAGGCTAGATTGGATTATGTCATATGATAAAGTCATAGAATAGATACATAATAAAGTACACATATTCTGAGAAAGGGTCTCAGGTAACCCAGGTGATCATCCTTCCACCACACAAGCTCTTACATAATATTTATTTTTAATGGGGAAAGCAAAAACTAAACTACTGGGAATGTAGGTCAGCATACAGTGTGTCAATATGCCCCAAACCCTAGCTCAGTCTTAGTATAGAAAAAACAAAGTGCAAAGCATACTACAACAATTAAAAAAATTCCCAAGTATAAATTTTAGGCAGGGGGTGTGTGTCTCACTATGTAGCCCTGGTTTTTCCCGAACTCACTGAGATCTGCTTGCCTCTGCCTCCCAAGTGCTGGGTTTAAAGGTGTAGCCACCCCATTGTGCCTGGTACCTGTGGGGGTAAGAGGGCATCAGACCCCCTTGGAGCCAGACTTACTGATGGCTGTGAGCCATGGTCATGTTGGTGATGGGAACTCAAGTTGGGTCTTCTACAAAAGCAGCAAATGCTCTTAAATGCTGAGGCATCTATCTCCCTAGTCCCTAGGATTACTTTTTCAAAACGGGGAATTTGAGCTAGGCATAGTGGCACATGCCTTCAATCCCAGGCCTCAGGAGACAGAGTGGCCTATGGAGGCAGTTCCAGGGCAGTCAGGGCTACACAGGAGTGGAACCCTGTACTAAGAACCGCCTGCAGGCGAAGGACATCCTTGCTCACCTTAAGCATTTGCATCGAGGCACCTCGGAAGGCTACCGGGGATAAAAGGGTTGGAGGGAGGCCTGCCTGTGCACCGGAGGTAGCAACTAAGCTCTTGCAGTTGATCAAAAAATTGAGCAACGTGAAAGTGTTGAGTCCTTTCACCAGTACAACAGATTCAGGTCTGTGATCCATTTGTACTTCAGTTTTTTCTCTAAGTCTGAAAATGACAATCAAGGAAAGAGCAAAAAAAAAAAAAAA
>NW_026068033.1:2136355-2267557 GCF_014885135.2 Alexandromys fortis
AAAAAAAAAAAAAAAAAAAAAACGAACAAAAATCCCATATCAAGCTGCCTTGATTCTATATGATTGGGGCTCCTCATCTCATTTCACAAATCTGAATGAAATGCTGACCATTTGAATATGGTAGATAGAAGCCAACAAAAACTTTGCACACTGTCTCTACTTAAATCAGTGGTAAACCATTAGCTCAATAACAACAGAAAGGATACAGCTTGACGGAGATCATGTCTGGCTTTTTAATTTGATCTTGCACACCTATCTCTTCCAGCCAAGAAAAGCTTTCCTCTTCATCTTCATCGCTGGCCGCTGGCTCCCTAGGAGACTGCTGGTTAGAAGCATATTTACAGAGAGGGCGCTCTGACAGCTCCCTCAGAAACTGGGGACTGTGGAAAGCCTACATAAGCACATACTCCTCAGACTCCAGGTTTGCTTCTCGTCCTTTCTTCTTGTGGCCACTTTCTTCTAGCAAAGGCAGAGAGAATTCAACACCTGCATCAGGAAAGTAAACATAACTCAGTTTTCTTCAATTACCCACGAGTGTCCTACTGCTGGGGACACAGATGTGGCTCTCTACTAACCAGGACTCATCTTTATCCTTCCCCCCCTTTCCTGATCCATAATGGATGGGTTAACCCAGTTTTAAAATTATTAAAGAGGAAGGTTAGAGAATTGGAAATGTCAGAGAACTGAGAACAGGTGAGATGGTTTAGTGGGTGGAGTTCACTGTCTAGCACTCACGTGGTGAAGAAATGAGCTGTCCTAACCTCCACGTGTGTGTACCACAGTATGTGTGTACCCACAGAAACACATATGCACACAAAATAAATACATAAATGTTAAAATGTTTAAAAAAAGCAAAATCAATCAAAAGACAGTGAATTTGGGGACCTGTTATGTGCATCATTTCAGAGATCAGAAAAAGCAGCACAACTGACTTCCAGTCACACTTAAGAGACAGCTTTACTAATAGGACAGAAAAAAGAACTCTGAAAAAGATGAACTAAGTCTCTTAAAATAATATTGATAACCAATTTGTAAAAGACAAAAAGTTTTTTTTTTAAAAAAAAAAAAACATCTTATGTGTATGGGTGCTTATGTTTGTGTACCTCTGTGTATCTGGTGCCTAGAGGCCAGCAGAGGGCACTAGATCTCCTGGAACTGAAATTTCAGACAGTGTTAGCCACCATGTGGGTGCTGGGAATCAAACCCAGAGCCTGTGTAAGAGCAGCTACCTCTCCAGTCCCCAAAGTTCAGCATTTGGGGCAAGAGGGACCCCCAACTTTAAATCTAAACTATTACCTTCATTTTTCATAGCTTCTCTTAAGCCTCTAGTTGTAGGAGATACAAGTGCTGTGACCACATCACTTCCTGCTAATCCTGCTGCCCGGAACAGGACAGTAAACTGATAGGTACAGACATAGAAAAAGGGGCAAAGCTTTGTCTTCAGCAGATTATACAAAGAAGTAAAACTCACAGACCTACAAAGCAAAACAAGGTTTTTACATGTTAAAACATTTTAAACTTAATTCTGACAAGTAGATAAAAGCCAACATAAGTTTTATGAGTAATGAATGGAGCTTCTGCAGCTGCTTGAGACTTGTCTGAGGACGGCACCTGGCATGGGTGCTGCTGCTGACTCTCCCGTACTGTGTGGGTAGGGGGAACACAGGTCATTCAAGCAAAACTCCTGACTGGCTGCAGACTCTGAGCCACTTCTATGGAAAAGCATCAACAGACAGGGAGAGGCACTGAAGGCTTAGACCTGTCTATGTACTTATCCGATACAGACGTCAGATATTTGACAGGGATAAAGCTGGGAAAAAAGCAAAAGAGTTTGCGCGGGTCATTACCAGCCCCTGATGAAGTCCAGAAGCCCCTGATGAAGTCCGTTAGTCATACTAGAGAATCCTGCTACTGCATGTTACCTCTGGAATGCACACGTCTTCTGGTCTTACCAGTCACTCAGTAGAGTTTGTTGCAGAGTTTCATCATTTGACCATGGACTGGGCTTTCCAGCCATCTTCTTATCAGCTCCAATTCGAGGGAAAAGAGGCAGCCATGAAAAGGCAGGGTGAAGCCAGTAGACAAGGGTTTGCTGGAAGGCACAACGGAGCTCAGTGGAGAGCTTGGGATCCTAGACTCCAGTGCAGAGAGTGGGCATTGTTACTCATCAGAAAGATAAAAGTTCACGAGAGACACTGATATATCATTCAATCTAATTTTAAAAGATTAGCTGGGAGTAGTGGCTGAACACCATTAATAGGAGGAAGGCAGATCTCTGTGAGGCCAGCCTGGTCTACAGTGAGCCCCAGAAAAGCCAGAGCTATGTGGAGACCTTGTCTTAAACAATCCCTCCCCACAAAAAATATTTTTATTTTGGTTTTTCGAGACAAGTGTTTCTCTGTGTAACTGCTCTGGTGGTCCTGGAACTCACTCTGCAGACCAGGCTGGCCTTGAACTCTGCCTCCCACCAGTTTTATTTTTAACAGTATGTGTGCCTGCAGTTTGAACACAGGCTCTCTGAAAAGTGTTCCCTTAACCACTGAGCCATCTTTTCAGCCCAGTCTAAGAATTTTTAATGCTTTTCATGAGGAAGCATCAGCAACTGTCATGGAGGTTAAAATGTAGTCTCTCTTTCTCTCTGGACAGCACACAGTATGTGGAACCATGCATCAGAAAAAGCACATCTGCACAGACGGGCCTCCCGTCGCTGTCTTTCCTGAGGCATTCAGATGATGGGACAAGGGGTGTGTGAAGAGAAAGCAGTGTGGATTTTAAGGATAGCTCCTTCTACACTTAGCCAGAAACACCAACATAGACTAGTGGGCTCAGAAGTTATAAGAACCCGACACCCATACAACAAGTTGGGATTTTCCTGTGAATGCCTTTAACCGTAGCACTGAGGAGGGTAGAGACAGGAGCACTTGGGCTTGCTGGTCATCAGGCTAGCTAAAATATTTGAGTTCCAGACTCATAGACACCCTGCCGAAATAGAGAAGACGACACAGGACTATCGCCTTTGGCCTGAGTGAGCACGCACTCTCACTTGCACACACACACACACACACACACACACATACGCGCGCGCGCGCCTTCCCACCCAGGCTACTTCACTTCAGACTTACCTCTACACTCTGGGGTAAAGTGACTTCTGTGGCCCTACAATGCTGGATAAGACCTTGGGCTTCTTCCTGTGCTTTCAAATGATCTGCCCAGGAAAAGGGTTGAGAGGAGGTGAAAAGGAGTCGGGTTTTAATACTCCAGTCCGCAGGTAACTCAGCACCTTCTGAAGAAGTCGTATCTGATTCAGAGAATGGTACATGTTGACTCTTAGAAGACAATGAACACAAAAATTAGAATTTCCAGAAAATTCTTTTAATACAAAGATCATAGTTATTCTACTCTTGATCACTAAATGTCAAAATTTAGGGATGGTCTAAAATTAAAAAAATATTCCATCTCTGAACTCTGAAAGGAGGTAAATGAAGCTACTGAGAGAGGACTCCGGCCAGGGACTCTGCAGGTAATGGCACCTGCCTAAGCCTGAGCGTCTGAGCTGGGAGGACAAAACTGGCTCCTGAGACCAAGCAATGCATAAACTAAGTGAGTAACAAGCTCAGGAAGGAGGGGTCAATCTCACCAGGTAAACAACAAGCTGGGGGGGAGGGGTCACGTCTCACTTTTTAGTTTTACAGTTCTATCTAGTACTGCAGACACGAAGGAGAAATGTCCTAGGATTTAACAAGTATGAATCACAGTGACTAGGACCAAGGGTTAAGCAACCTTGGTAGAGCTAAAATGGGTTTAAAAAACATCTCCTGAAGTATTAAAAAAAAAAAAAAAGAAGGAAGGAAGGAAGGAAGGAGGGAAGGAAGGAAGGACAACCCACTGTTCAAGTCCATATGCTCCACATCCTAAGGATTCCCTCAGGGAGCAGCCTAATAAAATATCCTGCCAGGGGAGTTGTCTCTGGAAGGCTGTGTGGAAGCCGGAATGGGTCCTGTGAGCTCTTTCAGTCTGTTCCCATTAGGACAAACTATAACGTGTGGGAGCCACCAACGGAGCGCAGACTGCTCGCTCAACATGCAGGACGCACACAGCAGGCTTTGGCCACCACAGCCCTACTTATTATCACCACACTAGTATGGACACGACCCCTCCAACTTCTGTTTTTGATTTGAAACCAGGGTCTCCTGTGTTCCAGGCCTCAACTGTCTGCGTATCTGAGGATGATCTCAAACTTTTGACAGTCTTGCTTTCACTGCCATCATTTATGTGAGGCTGGGGCTGCATCCCCGAGAGGTCCCTGCATGCTGGGCAAGCAGTGTACAGACCAAGGAATAGTCCCAGACTTCAGGTTTGTCAGTGAAACTAAGTTTCCAAGCGAAATGCCATTGAGAAGTGTTCCTTAGAACAGACATTTCAATCATATTTAAGAAGCAGTACCTGGGCTAGGCCATCAAAATGGCTCAGCAGGTAGAGGCACTTGCCTCTGAGCTAGACTGACTACCTGAGTTCAACCCAGGTATCCCACACGGAGAAAGGACTGACCTCCAAATACACAACTACGGCACACACAACAAACGCAGCTTTAAAAAGTACCTGCGACAGTTCGGTGACAGTTCTTTCATGAGACACTTCCTCCCACGGCAAATTATTTTCTCCATTAGAATCTAAAAGCTGAGGTTAAAAAAAATAAGTTGTCTTTAAAACTTAAGCGATGAGGGAACTTGCTTTACATACAGAAGGCCTCACCTGGCACCCCAGTCTCTGAGAGTCGGGACTCAAATCCATATATACTACCAACGTTTTTTCCCCCCACCTCAGGGGGAAGGGACAGACTGACACATTTAATAACTGATAATTCATCAATCTTAGACCAAAAGAGATAAACGCTTGTAAATTCTGACCCGATTCATCCTCAACAGTCCTCCATGTCCACATTTATTTCGAGTGCTCGAGAAAAAGGAGGACCTGAAGGAAGGTGAGAAGTCAGATTCTTGTGCCTGCCCATGCGAGCTGCCTTGCAGGATGGGGTGTTCTGAGGACTTTACGAGCTATCTTCCCGTGTGGCTTCCAGGGCAGCCCCTCACCCCCACCCCAGAACACCGGGCTGCGGCGGCTGTTCGCGCCCATTCCCACCCCTGACTACCGGCTGCCCGGTGCGGAGACTCACCAAGCCCGGAGCTCCCTGCGGACCCCGAGACGGCTGCTCGCGAGCCTCGTTGGCGACCCGCGGCCGGTTGTCCAGGCGGGCGAAAGGGTTCCTGCGGGCGACGGTCGCGGCGCCGCCTCTGCCGCCCGAGCTCGGGAAGGAGCGCAGGGGCAGCCCGGCCGCAAGCGCCGCGCGGCGGGGCGTGGGCTCCGGCAGTGCGGAAGGCACGGCGGCACTGTGGTTCCGAGATCTTTTCCGGCGGAGCCGCACAATCTCTGGCGGCCTCTTGAAGCTGGGCGAGTAGCCGGGAACGGACACCGCCATGGCGCAGCGCGGAGGAGTCCCCGCAGTCCTGCCGGCGCTTCCCGAGCGCCCCGGCCCCGCGCTGCTCGCGGACTGGATGGCCCCAAGGCCCCGCCCCACCGCGGGCCCGCCCCGTTGGAGCATGCGCGCTTGGCCGCCCCACCCCGCCCAACTGATTTGTCGGTGGCCGCTTCCGGCCGGGAGCGTACCACCAGCAATTCGGCCGCGAGGAGGGGTGTCACCGAGAAAACGTCACCAGCGCGCATCACCCCGGAGGGCACGAATAGGGGTCGCCTTTACAGCAGCGGGGACGGCGTCAGCCCCGGCTACGGAGCCCGAGTGCAATCAAACAGCACACTTGAACTGTGGTGATGGGCAGTTCAAGTGCCCAGAGACGCGGCAGTGTCATTCTGAGAGAGGCGGTGAGGGCCGAGGCCTTGCTGTATCCCGCTGCTCTGAGCACCCACAGAGCTTCAAGCTAGACTAAGCCAACTCTTCCATCCTTGTCCCCCGTGCCCGGCCACCCCAGGCCTCTATGCAAATGCTATGCCACTGTAGCAGGACCAGGTACTATGATTCTGTATGACCCTGGAGAAATTCGGAGTGAATGAGTATTTAAAAACAAATTTTAAATGCCAATGGATTACTCTGAAATCGGAAAATACACTCAAATGCTAAAATAATGGCAGCAAAGGCTTGTTAAGAAAGGTGTTGAGAATGGAGTTGATACAAAATCAAATAACATTTTCATGGTATAGCAAAAGCTTGTGAGGATGTACTGACAGGATAGTGTGGCTTTTGCTGAAAGCAGTTTTCTTTATGGAAAGAATTTCATAGCAGAGGCAAATGTATAGCTACAATAACAAAGGTTTTTGGTACATCCCTTTCAGATGTTAAAAAAGACCTGGATTGTTTGCACATTAATTTTGCAAGTATTTTTCAAATATGTCAAATAACCAAACATCTTATTATGGTAGGAAAACAGGCTTAAAAATAGAAAAACTTGTTTGATCTTCCTTGATTTTTCTCAACAATTCCCAAAGAAAACTGGCTTCATAAACTGGTATGGGTGCATCCAACTGAGTTCTGAGAAAGAAAATTAAAATTGAACAACTTGCTTTTTTCTTTCTTGATTTTTCTGAACAACTTCCATGGAAGCTTTTGCCTCATACAGTGGAATGGGCTCATCAAGTAGTGGTCTGAGGAGGAAGAATGACATCAGAAATGTCAGGCACAGGCACGCAGAATACACAAGAGGCAGCAGCTCACACATTGGGCTAGAGTCTGACTGTACTCTAAATAATCCACACAGCTTGGTGGTGGTGCGTGCTGTTAGTCCAGTACTGGGGAGGCAGACGAATCTGAGTTCCAGACCAGCCTGAGTAAGTCAGCCATCAAAATAAATAAATGAAAATTAAAAAAAGAGAAATCCAAACAAAATTACAAACTTATCCATTAATATTTTTATGGTTCGAAAGAATCCTTTCCTTCCTCCTTCCTTGGAGACTTGGAACTCACTAGGCTGGCCTTGAACTCACAGAGATCCACCTGTTTTTTCCTCAGAAGTGCTGGCATTAAAGGCGTTTGCCACCACGTCTGTTTATTTATTTATTTAAGACCGGATCTGGCCAGTTAGATAGAACCCCTGATCCCTGCCTCATCCCTTCAGGGCTGTGAATACAGGTATGTTCCATAACATTCTGTTAAAACATTTAAGTTTGGAAAGATAAATATACTACTTTACTTTAAAGTGATACCAAACCCAATTAAAATAAACATGGTACTTTTTCCACTTGTCAAGCCATGAATGATTTCAATTTGTTTGGCAAGAGGGTTGAAGGAAAGGGAAATGGGAGATACAGACTAGAACTGTGGGAGATCCGTGGGACACTGGTGCACAACCAGACACACCCTGCTCAGTGTGAAAGAGCAGCTGTTTATCTAAGGTGAAGAAAACAGCGGCACTAGGCATACCCCAGAACTGGAATCAAACAGATGGCTACTTCTTGAGAACACAAAAGAACAATCAGGTTTTTGCATACCTGAAAACACCAGCTGATAACTTCTCCATCACCTCTCTTAGGATGCGTAACTGGAGGCTTGTTAAGGTGGCAGCTATTAGAGAGGGGTAAACACGGGATGCTTGCCTCATCGCTTTTATTTTTCTTGCTTGTACTTTGAAATTCAAAGTGGTATTACAGCAACTAGAAACTGTCAATCACTTCTAAAACAAAGAGATCTGAGGTGTTCCAGGAGCACAAGCTTCTAAAGACAAGTGTCAAGAGCAGCGACGGGCAGTAAGCAGTGACCGAGACTATCTATCCTCCAGGGGCGGTTAATGGAGTAATACATGGCTTTCATTCCTGCATTATGTGTGGTCTTCAGCACTTACATCTCTCACAGGAGGTAAACATATACCAGTTAATTTGCTGATATCAGGTCAAATTTGTTTGCATAAATTTCTTTATTTCAAAATTTGTTTCAAAAAGTATGGAGAAAAGCTAATTAATATGTATCTATTTATGGTAGTTTGAATGAAAAATGTCTCCCATTGGTTCTTGGTGCCTAGTTGGTTGTGTTCTGGAAGTTATGGAACCTTTAGTTGGAAGTACTTTGAGGGGGGTGGGCTTTGATGGTTTTATGGCCTCATCCCTGCTTCCTGTTCTGTTAACCCAGGTGCATGCTCCTGCTGTGACTCTACCTGGAACCATAAGCCAAAACAAGCCCTTCCTTTTGTAAGTTGCTTTTGATCATGGTTTTATTCATAGCATCAGAAAAGTCACTAATATACTATGCTACCAGCAATCAAAAGAATATCCACATGAAGAAAAACTAAACAGAAATAAGAAGACTCTAGAGAGACGGCTCATTAGTAAGATCACTTGCTGTGTTTGCAGAGGACCAGGTTCAGTTCCCAGCACTCAGTGGCAACTTACAAGTGTCTGTAACTTGAATTTCAGGGGACCTGACACCCTGGTCTCCTTGGGCACCAGATGCACAGACAACGTGCAGGCACTGACTCATATACAGACATATACACATTAGGCAAAAATAAAATAAAATAAAATCTAAAAAATCAAATTTCCAGTACTTGAATTTGTAAAATTCAAGTATAATAAGAGTTAAGTGTGCTACCTCTTAAGGTGCCATACAATGCCAGGTTAAAACAAAAGAAAATATTCTGCCTGTCTCATTACCTCCGATTCAGAACGAGTTAGACCCTGGGGTGTGATTGTGATTCTGTCTCTTGCTACATGTACCCTCTTCTCACAGTCTTTCCATCTGTGAAATGGGGCTACTTTACTCAGACCTCATAGACTTAATGCTTCAATAAATGTAGGTACCTGTCACTCTGTCAGAGGCGCTCCAGGAAAGACCACAGCTAGCTATAATCTCACTGTCGCAGTGGAAGAGTTTATGTGTAGAGTCCAAGCCAGCAATTCAAATTAGTAGGAAAAAGGATATAAAGGTATTTTCCCTGTTGTACGTTTGACAGATTCCAAACTTCATCATTAAGGAAAGCCACCGTCGCTCCCTTGAGGAAAAGGCAATGGCTGTCTGGAGGATCCAGCTTTGACAGGAAACAAAGACAAAACAACTACTATTACATTGAACAGTAGAAAGGTGCTCACACCAGAAAACCTTTAATGCAAATAAACATTGTAGAAGCCACAAACTCAGCTACAGCTTTAAGAGCCGTTTATTAACTGTTACATTTCCTTCCTATGTCATGACGAAAAAGCTAGGACAGGGCAGATGCAGGGTCATTTGGAATCTCGGGGATAAAATGGTGTGGCTTCTGGCTACTATCAGTCACCTTTGTATGTTGGAAAGTCTAGACTGGTATGTTAGATCATAGTATTTGTATATTAAATATGATACATATACTCAATTAGAAGTCTGTTAAAAATATAAGCTTGGGAGGCGATTCATTTATACACACATAGTAATATCAATTTGGGTTATTAAATTATGATATTATTTATAAATATTACAATTACTAAGTTACCCAAATTTTTAGGGCCCCAGAGATGGCTCAAGTTACCAATGTGCTTGCTGCACAAACATAGGGACCCGAGTTTGAATACCAGTACGCATGCAAAAGACCATGCAGCAGTGCGCATCTGTAATCTCACTGCTGGAAATGCAGAGACAGGAGGATATTTGGGTCTTGATGCCAGCCAGTCTAGCCAAACTGGCAAGCTCCAGGCACAACGAGAGATCCTCTTTCAGAAGGTAAGGTAGAGAATGACAGAGGGAGATTTGTTCATCTCTGGCCTCCCTTGCATGTATGTGTGCATCAACAGATAAAAATCCAGAGGCTACTGTGAACAATGAACTAAATACAATTATAACTCATTCTAACTGAATGGACTTCCCTGCCCAATAGAATTTGACCAGTATGCACTTAACATAGAAAAGACGCTACATTCCTTTAAACATAACTTATGACTGTTCTTTGCTAATGACATTCCCTTGGTGTAACAGCAAGGCTTTATTATTTCTGACAATACCTGAAGGTTTTCTTCTGTTGTTACCCAATGGCCTCCAACACCAAGAAGTGTGATGATGTCATGCTTATGTGGGAGTTGGAATTTTACAGCTGGTTCATCATCTTTACTATATAATCTCACTTACAAGTGAAGAGTTAAAAAAGAGAGAAAAGGTATATTTTATAAAAGTCTGACAAAATTTATTTTGCATATCAGTCTTTTTTATATAGCAAATAACATTTTTCTTAGTAAAAGGCAAACTCAGTTAATTTAAACTACAGCAAATGTACTCTAGACTTAATTAAAATTAAATGCAAACAAAATAAATTTTGATTTGGAAGCACGCAAGGTAATGTACTTATCTTATCTTATATATACATCTTAGCTATATCTTATGCTAATTCTAACAACCATAGCTTCATACAGTGGGAGAACGGCTGTCTCTTTAAAACACCGAGTCACACACACTGAAACACACACTAAAAAGTGACCACACTGAAGTACTATTCACTTCTATTGATGGTTTTTGAGTTCATTTCAAACCCTGGAAAACACATATTAGAGAGGAACACACACGATGGCTACAGTCGTACTCACAATAAAATACAAATACAACTGTTGTTCAGGAGTAATGGTGCCACCTAAATGTGCACAGATTAGGTGTGAGATAAATCCAAGTTAAATTAAAAACGTCCAAGAGAGTGAATGGTACATGCTTGTTTTCCCCAATAGAGGGTATAGAAGTCGCCCATCCTACAGAGATTGGCCACACAGTACAAGTGGCTCTGAAATGGGGGGCAGGTGTGTATTATGGGGACCAGAAGAGTATACTGATCATGGTGACATTCACCTTTTGCTGTTTAAGCTTCAGTGCCTAAGGCTTAAGAGTCAAGCTCCCTCTTCCAAGGACATTGAGGTTGGCAATCAAGTGAAGGAAATACACTTTAAATAGATGAGTTTTTAATTAAAAACAAACCCTTAAATGAGACTTCCAACTTAATGAATGCAGTAATAATTAGTTCCCAGTTATACCCTGTCTGCAATTCATCCAACTAAAAGCATCACATCATCAACTAGAAGCTCACTGCATAGGTACCCACCTCCTGCATCTATGACAATATCTACTCCCAGGCCGCCTGTTTCCTCCAGACAGCTTTCAGCCACATGGCCTTTCCCATTCGAGACATCAATCACACGGGCTGTAAAGGACAGGAAGTCAGGCAATTGTACTGTTCTCTATGTGATGAACACAGCAAGTCAGGAGGAAGGAAAGAAAAGCCAGTAAGTATCTGTCTTCTGCAACAGCTTCAACAATTAATACATTTAAAGGAAAATGTCAATTCTGCTTAAACTTTTTCTCAAGGGATTCAATATTGACTGAAAAGTATCAATCTAAAGGAGAGGGTTGACATATTCAGTAAAATGAACACGAGGACATTTGGAGCCATGGCTGTTCTGTTGACAGAGGCCAGCTGTCCATGAACACAGGCTAGATGGCCAGGCCCGGGAACCTGAGGATGGGGCCCAGACACAGCACACACATCAGGACCAGTGAGAGCAGATACTTTGCAGAGCTGTGTCGTGCACTTGTATACTACAGCACGCCCTCAGAAGCTTGTCATCCTTTCTTATTCATGGACCCCCACCCAAAACAGACCAATGCTGAAAGTAAGGAAAAGGAATATGACTGGTTTGGGCAGAGTTAGGGAAAACCAAGCTAATTTTAATTGGTCGCATTAATTAAATATACAGACATACACATAAACATACTTCTTTTGTGGTGCTAGGTGAGGGGTGTGGACAAACCCTAGCCCTATGGCTGACAAGAAAGCAGCCTAATACTGAGCGGTCTTTAGCTCCTCAGAGAATTACAGCAATAGAAAAATGAATTACGTTAATAGTACAACACAACTACAGAGAGCTGAAAAAAGTTTCTCAGAATTTGAACCAATGAGGATATAATTTTATTTCCAAGCTGTGCAGGTTGGATGCCCACTCTAACAGCAGTCTGTGACTCTCTTGGGTGAGGTGGGCAAGAGTGGAGAGCAGGGACTGGTAGGGCAGAGGCAGGGGCTGGGGGGAGCTCAGAAGTTAAGGCAGTCACTGCTCTTCCAGAGCACCTGAGATGTGTTCCAGGGTTCCAGGTTCCCAGCACCCATCCGGAAACTAACAATGGCTTCAAAGCCCAGCTCTCGGGCATCTGATACCATTTTACACTCTGCCAGCACCAGCACACATGTGACATACATACACACAAATAAAAGTAAATCTTAAAACAAAAAGCCTTTTAAAAAAAGGCACTGAAGCAAGCAATCCAGGAAGGGCAGAATTAGCCAATAGGAAACATTTCCAAGAATACAATTTTAGCGCTCTTCCTCCATTCTAGTTCCTCTCCCCATCTAGCTGTGCTGGAGATTAAACACGTTTTCATACATGATAGATAGGATTTTTAGTGAGTTACAACTGAGAACTCCATTCTCTTTCCTCTTTGTGTGTATATGACCATTTGTTGATGTATGTAGGTGTTGTACATGCACATATATGAACTTTAGTGTGGAGGCTGCAAGTCCACACTGGAAATGCTCCTCAACTGTTCCCCATTACACAAATCAAGCAACCCCCACCTATTTTGCATTACATTATTGCGTGCACATGTGCACAAGTGTGCCACAGCACATGTGGAGCTCAGAGGACAATTTGTGAGGATCATTTTTCTCTTCCCACCATGTGGGTCCCAGGGAAGGTACTTGGTGGCAAGTGCCTCTGCTCCTGCGCCATCTCACTGGCCCATCTACATCTGTATTTATCGAAAGGGGTTTCCCATAGAATCTGTGGCTCATGACTTGACCTACTTTAGCTAGCCAGCTTCCCCAGAGATCCTGTCTAGTCTCTACCTCCTGAGTGCTGATTACAGGTACATGGATTCTGAGGATCTAAATCTCATCTTCCAGTTTGAGTGGCAATTGCTTTAACCACTGTGCCATCTCCCTCGCCCCAATTCTGTTTTCAAATCTTCACTGTCCATCTTTCTCCTTCTTCAGCTCTTTATTACCTTCCTTCTATTTTTGTTTATCTTTGTCAGATGCAAAATGTAATAGTGGAGCTAGCTTGGCTGTAGTGTTACATGGGGGCTGGACTAAAATCTTGTTCCAGTACTTTGTCCTGTCTGTCTCTTGGAGAAATTAGTTTGGCTCTTTGGAAGCTACTTACTGGCTGTGCAGTGAGGTACATGGCTCTTCCCAGACTGCTCTTTCCCCTCTCTCTGCTTGTTTTTGCTTCTCATCCATCACTGTCTCCACTCTAGCCTCTACCTATTCTTTTTCCCACTTTCCTCCAGTGCCATCTTTTCTTTCCTTAGATAGGTGGAGGTTGCCTTCCTCCACCATGGCCTGGGCATCTCCTGCTGATCGGATGTGTTTCTATGGATATGGGTTTTACAGAAGACTGCAGTGTTAGAGGCTGAGAAATGCACAAAGTGATGAGAAATGCATTGACTGGCTGGCTGAAATAGGAGACAACTGGTATTTCTAAATTGTATCAAAGCTGATTTAATTCAGACTTAGTTAAGTTGGTAACCATAGGACAAAGAAGAAAAACAGATGTACAAAGCTGTAGGTTTAGAACCTTAAACAGTGCACTGCCGAGCATGCATGAGGCCTGAGTTTGATCACCGGCACCATGTAAGCCAAATACACAAATATCAGTCATAAGAAACTTCAGGAGAAACCGTATTACTTAAGTAAATCTGGGCTTAGCAAACACACACTAAGAACATTTTAAGACTTATTTTTAGTTTGGATTCTATACTTTGTTTTACCAATGTTAAGTTTTTTTTATTTTTCCTTTTTGAGACAGCACCTCAATCGGTAGCTCAGGTTGGCTTTGAACTCATGATTCTCACTCCACTGAGTGTTGGGGTTCCAGGCAAGAGACACCATGCCTGGCTACTGGTTTTGCATTCCCTGCAAAATTTCGTGTTTTAAATGGTCTGTACTGAGTAATGTAACAGGACACGTACCTACAGAAGGCTGAATCCTTTCGAGATGTTGCTTGTCTTCCAGGCAGCATGCTGTGGAAATCACCTTGGCTCCTCTATGGTGTGCTAACTGAATTGCTATTGTGCCAAATGCCTGTGTGGAAATAGGTTTCAGTGGTCCATAGACAGGTGAGAAGACATACCTAATACACTTCATAGACCATTTAACACGTATAATCCTTTGGCATTGCTTTAATATATTTTAAAATGTTACATAATAGAACAAAGAAATAATAATCTTAAGCTTAGCAGGGCAGGCATCTGACATATTCTTTCAGAGCTGCAAGGTCAGACTGTAACCACACATGGAAGTCCAAGGATGGAGGTCTGTGCTCAGAAACATGGCCATGGAGAACAGTAGCCCATAAAGGCATCGTTCGTCTAAGCTGGTGCCACAGCATGGATGGGAATTCAGAGGCACCATCTCTGGATGTACAGGTAAGAACTCTCCTGATGCTGGCTATCAGACTACAGTCAATGGTGAGGATATTTCTGCCCCCATCCCAGAAATGTAGGTTTTAGCAACAGTCTGTTAAAAAATAAAACTATGATTTTACCCTAAGTTCTACATCTTTTGTTTTGTTTTGTTTTGTTTTTTTGAGACAGGGTTTCTCTGTGTAGCTTTGGTGGCCGTCCTGGAACAGGAAAGCTTTTGTAGACCAGGCTGGCCTTGAACTCACAGAGATCCACCTGCCTCTGCCCAAGTGCTGGGATTAAAGGCTTGTGCCACCACCGCTTGGCTGCACCTTTAAAAAAAATGGATCATGTAGCATCTTATGGGTTTTTTTGGTGACACGTGTATTACACTTAACATGAGCACAGTTGCGGCTTGTATGTGACCCACCTGATAAATGCCAACACCCTTACTAGCTAAGTAAGCATTAGGCTGTAGTTCAGAGTTGGCTGGGATGTCTACAGTAACTCCACAGACCCATGAGCTATTTTGGACTCTGTCCAGTAGTAATGGATAAAAAGGCTTGGCTGGGACATAGCATAATGGTAGAACACTTGCCTAGTATGCACCAAGCCTTGGGTTGGTCACCACCACTGCAAAAAAGAAGGGAGAAACAAAAGTCTTGCCTTGCTTTTTAATTCACCAGTGGACTAGATAGAGTAGTTAGAAGCTGGGACACTAAGCCCAGCTCCAATGTGCTGTTGATAAAAGCTGCCTATAAGGATAAGTGAGAGGCTGGAAAAGAAATCCAACAGTTGAACAACACAGAAGGGAATCTGCAGACACAGCTTTCCCGCAGTTCCTGTGTTGACGGTGTATTGGCCTAAAATTTTTTTTCTTAACAAAAATCAAGTGGACTCACACTTGCTCCATCCATGATCAGCACGGACTTTCTGGGCGAGAGATGAGAAAGATAATACAGAGCAGTGCAGGCTCGGACGCCATCCCGAATGGCTCCAGCGGCTTCCGTCCATGAAACCTTTTCTGGTTTATGAACTATCACAGGGAAGAAGAAATAATTTATTAGTGCCAGCTCTTAGATCCAGTCAGACTCAGTTCTACTGCCATGGACTGCTGACCCTGCTTCAATCTCCTCTACACTTGAATGTTTCCCTGTTTTTATTCTTCTGCACGGAGAAGCCATTCTGTTATGAGATAAATATACCCAGAAGGCACATACGGCACAGCTTCAGGACCAACTATAAATCACACAACAAGCAGCTGCCTGTCTGGGTTGGCAGTCAGTGTTCCAGCCTGTGCTGTGCAGTTTCTCACCCTCCTTCAGAGTTCATCATGTCTGCATTCCTCTGCAGTTCCACTTCTGCCCGATTCTGACCTGAGCTATGCAGAACCACACACTGTGGGTGTGTATATGACACAGAGCGTCTGTAGACTCAGCTCCACGTTAGATTTTAGATGGGAATTTCCTTGTCCTCATTAGGGAGGCCACAGTGGCGCTTTCACTTTTTTCTCTCGTGGAATGGGCCATGTGGAGATCTTTGCTGGTTTATCCACTTGTTAGCTGATGAACACTTGCTTCCAGGGTTTGGCAGTTAAATGGCACTGCTAAGGATGTCAGGGCATTGCCTCTGGAGAGAGAGAAGCAGGCCCGCAAAGCACATGCTGCTCAAGAGTCTCCCATGTCAGTGCAGGTGCTGGCTCTTACTGTGACATCATTTGCTTTCCTGACCTCTCCCCTCATGTCTGCCGGCCTTCAGAGTCCTCTTATGAAGTGATTGTTGACATCTTGGGCAAACTTCCTACTTTCTTTATTATTGTTTTATGGGGATTTCTAATGTATTTCAGATGATTCTAAGCTGAGTATCCTGCAAAATGCTTGAGACAAGACGTGTGTTGAATTTCAGAATATTTGCATACACACAGTGAGCTATGTTGCAGACAGAAAAAAATTCCCAATAGAAAATTTATTTGTTTTACATATATTTTATGTATATAGCTTGAAAATAATTTTATTTTATTCTTAAAGATTAATTTATTTCGATTTTGTCAGTATTGGTGTGTCTCCACATGTCTGTACACCACTTGTGTGCAGTGCCCACAGAGGGCAGAAGAGGGCGCTGGGTCACATGAAACTGGAGTTACAAACAGTTGTGAGTGCCACAAAGGTGCTGGGAACCAAACCCAGGTCCTTCAAAAGAGCAGCCAATGCTATTAATATTAACTTCAGGACCACATCTTTGAAAGTGATTTTATTCAGTATTTTTAGCAGGCCTTCATTTTGTCTGTAAGCTGTCATATGCAGGTAGGTGTGGAATTTGACTTGTGGCATCAAGCTGGTACTCCCAAGTTTTAGAGTTTAGAGTATTTTTTATTTCAGACTATAGCTATTCAACATTTCAACTTGATTGCTCTGCTTTTCAATCCCTCTGGTAATGTCTTTAAGAAAGCAGTGCTGGGTGACATTGAGAGCAGCTGACCGGGTGCCACACTCCGATCATAGTACTGGAAAGCTGTACAGAGGGATATGAGTCAAAGACCAGCCTGAGCTACATAGCAAGACCCTGATTCAAAACCAAAACGGGCTGGCAAGATGGCTCAGTAGGTGAAGGCCTATGCTGCCTCTCCTCAGGTCCCGATGACCTGAATTCAATCCCCCAGAAACCACATGGTAGAAGGAGAGAACTGACTTCAGCAAGATCTTCTCTGACCATCATCTCACCTGGACCATGGCATGCATGCACACATATGCACACATCACACACTACATGTAAAAGCAAAACCAAACAATATATAAATAATATTCTAGCACTTCTTTTCTTAAAATCCCAATAATGCCTTTCCATTGCACTTGGGGAAAATGTAAAATCCTGATATAGTTTACAAAGCTCGAAATATGCCTGGGTAGCCAGGTGGTAGTGACGCACGCCTTTACTTCCAGCACTCCGGAGGCAAAGTCTGGCAGATCTCTGTGAGTTCAAGGCCAGCCTGGTCTGCAAAGTCATTTCCAAGACAGGCTCCAAAGCTACTCAGAGAAACCCTGTCCTTAAAAACGAACAAACAAAAACCTAAATATATATGTCTGTGTGTGTACATGTTTACATGCATACATACAGATGCGTGGGTTACCTGGGTATCTACACACATTTAATCCCAGAATGGGGGGGGCAGAGGTAGGCAGATCTCTGTGAGTTTGAGACCAACCTTGTCTACAGAATGAATTCCAGGAAATCTAGGGCTACAAAGTGAAACCCTGTCTCAAAATTAAACAAAAAACCTTCCCCAAGCCCCCTCAAAATGGGATGATAAACTAAAATAAAAGTTGTATATTATCTCCCATCAAACTGTTTCTTCAGATTTTGACTAATTCTTGTGTTCAAATAAATGTGGTATTGTCACCCCTACAAACAATCCTTTCTGATTTGACCTCCCTTTGTGAGTCACGCTTCTCCTGTGACCTGGTCAGAGCAAGCACCAGTGCATTAACAACAGACTAGTGCCACCTAGTGGGCAGATGGAGCATTCACACAATATGGGGAGAATTCCCAAAGCTGGGAACGAAACCAAGTACTATCTAGAGTATTTCTTTCTGAAACTCTTCAGGACAAGTATAATCTACATAAGTTTTCATCCTTGGTTCCTGGTCACAACTCCCACTGCCCACTTTATTTTCTAAATGACTATAAGTGTATCTTTCATTAAAGTATTTGGACCTTTTGTTCTTGGTTGCCTGATCAATGCAGGAAAAAGATGGCTTTTATATTGCTGGGGTATGTCAATTCAGAAGCAAACTCCAGAAAGCAAAGTCCCTCTGCCTTTATACACTTGACTCTATTGCTGTTTTGGTCTTGGAGTTGGCCTGCCTATAAAACTCTGACACACTTTTCCTGGTAGCAGATATGAAGACCTCCATTTTCTAGTAGGGGTCCTGCCCCACATCCAAGAGGAAGAAAAGGAGAGAGAGAGAGAGAGAGAGAGAGAGAGAGAGAGAGAGAGAGAGAGGGAGGGAGGGAGGGAGGGAGGGAGGGAGGAAGGGAGGGAGAGATCCTGTGCATATCTTCATCTGTGTTTATTTGTATCCTTTACTCTCCTTTACAGTAAACCTGTTCTTTACAAAATTTAAAATGACACCTTCTATTTTGTGTCAGTGCTTTGCCTGCATGTACGCATATTATGCTCCGCAGGCATGCCTGGTGCTCTCGGAGGTCAGAGAGGGCGTCCGATGCCCTGGAACTGCAGCTACAGATGGTCGTGAACCACTGTATGGGTGCTGGGAATCGAACCTTGGTCTTCGGCAAAGCAACATGTGCTCTTAACCACTGTGCCATTCCTATAGCCCCCACCCTCGGCTCACTCAGCCTTCTTACAAATGAGCCTAAAGAGGGAACCCTGAGGCCCACACTTGTGCCTGCGTCATAACGAAAAGCAGTCTTGTGGGACTGAGCCCTCAGTCGGTGGTATCCATGCCATCTCCAGGAAGACAGCACCAGGAGCCAAGAGAACTACGTAGGAATGAAGGACGCCTAGTGTAGAAGCGACTGCTGTGTGGAGAGAGCCCACACTCAGTCGGAAAGATCCATGTTGAGTACAAAGCAGAAGAAATGGACTCTGCTTTTTCTCTTTCATTTTTACCTACCCAATACTATCCCAATTTTGCTGATTATGAAATTAGGTGTGGAATAATAATTGGTTTGCCTAAAGCCTCATAGGTAATAAGGTTGAGTATGTGACCTAAAGTATATCTATCTCTTAAGTTCACCTATACACATTTTACTTGTGTGGCCTATTTGGAGGCAATATTCCCCCCATAACATTTTAGTCTGGCATATTTTATCAACATTTTATTCACTGACATAATCCCAATATTTGGAAGGCTGAAGTAGTAAGAGAATTAAGAATCTGAGACAAGCTTAGGATACTCAGTGAGTCTTGACTGAAAAGAAAAACAAGGGAAGACTCGGAGGAAATGTAAAAGGTGCACATATATAATTCTAACCACACACACATATGTATACACCATTCGTGCAGTCCTTCAAAAAACTTTAAGGGCAATAAAACTATATTTATTTAAGATTCTAAAAATTGGTGTTTCTTTAAGATTTACTTTTATAATTTATGTATGTGTGCACACACATCATGCACCATAGGAGGCCCGAAGAGGGCGAGGTATTCTGTGTTGCTGGAGTGATAGGAACCTGTAGGCTGTAGTGATAGGTATGGTGCTCTGGGATCCGAACCCAGTCCCATGATAGAACAGAGTGCTCTCAGCTCCAGAACCGAGGTTCCACTGCCTGCTCCAGTCTAGCACCTGCATTAGATGCTCACTGCTCGTTATGTTATAAACAAATAAATATGGATCAATGACAGCTACACAAACAGAAAAAATGAGCATTATATTTCTTTTTAGTTTTGGCACAGAAAAAATGGTAGAGACAGATGAAAATGTATGTCCAGTTTTGAATGAAAAAAATAAAAATTATTTTTAAGTTTGTCAGAATGCAAAGCATTGGGGCTTGGGAGATGCACTTGCCATCAAGTCAGGTGACCTGCGTTCCATATCCGGAACCCACACGGCAGGAGAACACTGTCTGACTCCTACAAGTTGTCTTTGACTGTCACACATGCACCGCGGCATGCCTGTCATCCTTCTGCCCATATGCACATGCACACAATAAGTAGCTAAATGTTTAAAAAGGGAGCAGAAGGACAAAACAGCTAAACTAGCTGGAGGAGTGTGCAGTTTGTGAAACTATGCACATTTGGGAGGTGACGTGGAACCTCACTCTTGGGGTTGGTGAAAGAACAGAACTTATATGAACCGAAACTGACTGAGTGCCGAGTTCACAGTAAATAGTCACCAGGCTAAGCATGAACAGAAACTCAAGTTGAATCTGACATTTCCCAATGCAAAGTCTCATTGAAAGCACTGAAGTCATCTTCTGCCCATAAAATAGTAGAGCTGCAAACAGAACATGGTTTCCTAGCTGAGTCTCCTCATTAGTGCATAGTGAATGTGACCAGGATTCTCACCTAAAGGTCACACTGCTGGTGGTCATTTGTCAGTATTTTAAAGAACTATTTTAAAGAACTGTTACCCTACATACTTTGGTACACTTCTGGACTGTAACCCATCTTTCTGCTTTAGACATAAAACCTGTAAGCGACATCATTTGGAGGTAAACTCTATAGCTACGGTCCTTGTTCCCTTCCTTCTGCTCTGTGCTAGCATTCTTCAGGGCTGGGTGGGATGTGATGACGGCACCGTTCACCTGGCATGCATCCAGCACCTTACATCAGGCAAGCAGAACCTTTCACTGCTGACTGATGCCCAGTGGGGCTTTGTCTTGTTGCTGTTTATTTTTTAAGCCATTTGGTTGTGAACATGTGTTCATGTATATTTGGGTGGACATACCCGTGCACAAGCAGGTGAGGAGGCCAGAGTTACATGCTGGTTGCCTTCTCAATCATTCTCCATCCTATTTTCTGAGATAAGATCTCTCATTGAACTTGGGTGCCCTCTGATTGGTTAGGTTGGCTGGCCCGCAAGTATAGGGATCCTCCCGTCCCTGCCTCCCTCAGCATTGAGGTTATGGGTTGTCAGGACCCAAAAATGTGACCCTATTCCACCTAGTCTAAAGGTCAGAGTCTGAGCTGACTGTGCCCTCTCACAGTTAGTAAGTGTGGCTACACATCCTGATCTAGGGTGTGGTTACTTAATGTTCTGGACTTTAACAAAGTCCATAGAGGTAGATCCACTCCACCCTGACCAAAGGTCAAAGAATTTAAGAATATTTTGGCTCCTTCTTTTGAAATAGGAGGTTTGACCTAGGGAGTGGCTGCCTTCAGAATACTTGGTCTAGGGTGGGTTCACTGCCAAAATATCAGGAAATAATGGCTTCATGTCTCAAGTGTTGGAGCCAAGTAACTGTTCTAGTTGTACTTTGTATCATGTTAAAGCAGTCTTTTGCCTTCTTCCCCTGGTAAGGGAAGTCCTTCTGTATATGTGTTGCTTTCATTGGTTAATGAATAAAACTACTTTGGCCTACAGCAGGGCAGAATAAAGTAAGGCAGGAATTCCAAACAGATACAGGCAGAAAGGAGGCAGAGTTAGGGAGATGCCATGTAGCTGCTGCAGGAGACAGATGCTGAATACCTTACAGGTAAGCCACAACCATGTGGCGATACACAGATTAATAGAAATGGGTTAATTTAAAATATAAGAGTTAGCCAGGAATATGCCTAAGCTATAGGCCAGGCAGTGTTGTAATTAATACAGCTTCTGTGTTATTATTTTGGGTCTGAGTAGCCAGGAAACGAATGAGCAGCCTCCGTCAACATTCCCCCCTTTTGTATTGGGGTATAAAAGTGCACAAAGGCAAAACTGTGGGTGAACTCAATATGGAGATGCACTGAGCTGCCCTCTCAGTACTATCCTGTGTCTCTGTGTTCTCTCTTACCTCTTCTTCCCGCCTAACATTTCTAACCTCACGCTCTGATGCTGGAAGATATGAACCCGCCGCCGCTAGAATTGCAGCTAGGAAGGTGACAGAAGTCACCCCACAAAGGTGGTTCCTGACAACAGGTGTCCACCACTGCCTGTGGAATTTGTGTGGCTTCTGGAGTCTGAATACAGGTCCTCAGGGTTGTGCAGCAAGCTCTTTACTGAGCCACAGCTTTGCTGACTGTCACTCCTTACACTCAGCTTCTATAGCAAGCACTGTCCTTAACAGTCCTAGCTCCTAAGTGTTCTTCATCTCTTCTAACTGTAAACTATCTTGTCATTATTTTCAGGAAGTGTGTATGTATTTAGGAAATACCCAATATATAGTTTCTCATGAAAAACTGAATATTTTTATTAGCAACAGAAACCAAATATAAGCATTCTTAATTCTTTCCTGCCTCAGTTTTGACAAGTACTGTCTGATTTTGTACATTTTTTTTGTTTTAGTTAATAATGAAGAGTTCAATGGTATAGCACTTGCTTAGTAGGTTGGAGGCCCTAACTTCCATCTCTAGCAACACACACACACACACAGATACACACAGATACACACACACACACAGAGACACAACACACACAGACATAACACACACGGACACATACATATACAGATATACACACACAAACACACACACATAAACTGATACATACACAGACACACAGAGACACACACACATATACAGATACACAGACACACACACACACACATGCACACACTCAGATCAACCAAGGGCAAGACATTTTCAGATTTTGATTTGAATAAAATTTCAGAACCACGGGCAATGTTAGTAAACCTCACAGGTTTACACACATGCTTAGTCTAAACATTAATTTTATAAATAATGTAAGCTACACGTGTAGCAGTTATACTACAGGTCAGTGAAATAAGACTGATAAAGTTCCAGATGACTGGATAGCCACATACCTAAGTAATGCTCATGAACTTGAATAACTTCACAGAGTCCAGGGTCCTCTGAATCCAAGGGCAAAATTCCTAAAAATTAAAACGAGAAGTTTAAGGGGGGAAAAACGCCCCAAAGGAATTCATTCCCCATGCACTGTGTCCATGTAAACTCTGTCCATCAAGTCACAGCGAAGGGAGCGATGTTGCTGCTCCTGTCCTGTCATGAGCACTGGGACACCAGTGACCCCTCTTCTCTCTCCCCTGTCACTCCCGAGTGACAGTAAAGACCATGTTCTCTGTCCTACCGCCAGCTTGCAGTGTCGGGGCCCCTGTTTCACAGGCTGCCCCGGTGTGACTTCAATAAAGGCCTGTGCTCCTGGAGGCTAGAAAGATTCTAACTCTGCTCTCTTACAAAAGGAAACTTGGGCAATACAGAGTGTTACTGATTTCTTGGGTGGAAAAGTAAAGGAATAAAATCAGCAGTTCTGGAAAATGTAAGTCAGAGGCCCCGTGAAAGCTGAAGACACCTTCCCACATATCTAATCTTTAATGGCATTCTCCAAGGCTCAGTAGGACACTGTCTGTGAAGATGTGGAACAACAATTATAAAAGTGACATTCTACATGTGTTTCATGGCTGTCTGGGACACAAGCATGAACAGATGGTTATAACATTCTTTCAATAATTATGGATAACAAACTGCAGGGCTGGAGAGATGGATCAGTGGTTAAGAGAACTTGACCTCTTCTAGAGGCCTTGAGCTCAATTCCCAGCATCCACATGGTGACTCACAACCATTTGTAATGGGATCGATGCCCTCTTCTGGTGTTTATGAAGACAGACCATTCATATACATAAAATATATGAATAAGTAAATCTTAAAATACAAACAAACTGCCTCAAGTTAATTTTCAGTTTTACAAGAGAAGCAGAGAGCTCTCTAGGGTTCAAACTGGGGTGGAGAACAGAGGTTCTACATGGCCCACTCCATCAGCAATCTTCAAGCCTTGACCTGTGACTAGAAATTTCAACCTGGCCAAACAGGAGGGACCAAGCAGGAAAGTTGAGCGTCAGGGTGAGCTTGAGGTATGGCCACATTTCTATCTATGTAAAACAATTCTGATAGCTAGATACTTGCAGGCTCTCGGTTTTCTTCAGCAATGATACTTGAGAGCAGATTTCCAAAGCCAGGAAAATATTTTTATTTTTGAGTGTTAGGATTGAACCTTAGGCCTTGTAATGCTATACTCCCAGCCAAATAAAAGCATTTTTATATGAAGTAAGGTCATAATGAACATTAATAATGACACAGAAAAAAAGATGAGATGACAATGAAACACAGGGCAGGAAACAGGACCCGTGAACTGCAGCTTACCGACTACCTCATCATCCGGGTGAAAGAATGATACCTTGGTGCCAACTGAAGAGCAGAAAAAGGGAAGCATTAACATCACAAAATTACTAAATATAATTACTTCATTTAATTAAACCTCTTTATTTTACTGCATGTATGGGTATTTTGGCCTTGTGTATATCTGTGTACCTTGTGCATGCTTGGTGCCCATGGAAGCCAGAGAGGGCATTAGATTTCCTGGAACAGTGTTACAGACAGTGTGAGTCACCTTGTGGATGCTGGGAATCAAACCTGGGTACCCTGGAAGGGCAACCGGTGCTCTCAACCACTGAGCCACTTCTCCAGCCCCCTAAATTTAATTTTTATTTAGCTATTAAAACAAAGGAAAAGGCCAGACAATGAAATCATCCACAAGAGTGTAAAAATCCACTCAGTCCAAGGGTGAAGAATTTGTGGAAGGTGGAGCACTTCAAGTCTCATTTCTCTTGACAACCTGAGTTACATAGGTGTTGACACTTTCTGTACCACTGCCAATGTGGCTGACTTTCAGGAGACAGGCTCAAAGAAAAACAACACCTTCTGTGGCTTCTGATGGCTGTTCTCTACACCCCCACCGCTTGTGCTAGGCACATCTGTCATCTCGGCCACAATGGGGAATTTCTGTTGGGAGCCGCGTGTTACTTTGATGGGGCAGTGATGTGGGAGTGATTTCTTATTAATAAAGAAACTGCCTCGGCCCTCATAGGACAGAAAATTAGGTAGGCGGAGTAAACAGAAGAGAATTCTGGGAGAAAGAAGCTTAGTGAAGGAGTCGCCATGATTCTCCCGTTCCAGACAGACGCAGGTTAAGATCCTCCCTGGTAAGCCAGCTCGTGGGCTACACAGAATATTAGAAATGGGTTAGAACAATATGAAAGAGCTAGCCAATAAGAAGCTGGAACTAGCCGGGCCAGGCAGTGTTTGAAAGAATACAGTTTCCATGTAATTATTTCTGGGCATAACCTAGCCATGCGGGCGGCCGGGTGCCGGGGACGCAGCCTCGCTGCTCCTATTTCAACAGGGCAGGAGAGATGGCTCAGCAGTTGGGAGCACTTGTTGTTCTTGCAGAGGATTGGATCAGGTTCTCAGTCCCACAAGATGGTTCACACTGTCTGTAACTCCAGTCTGAGGGATCTGCTGCTCATTCTGTCTTCTATGGATACACACACATCCATGCAGGCCCGCACACAGTGCACACACAGTACACACATGTACACACACACACACACACACACACACGTTTGTAAATAAAAAAAAAAGCAAAAAATTACTCTGACTTGGTGGTAAATAAGTTCTGATTGGCATCCAGAAAGTTTCTGGAACTTTATTTTTCATTTTATTTATCATTATTTTGTGCATACATGAGTATATGTCATGGCAAACATGGTGGTCAGAGGACAACTTTTGGGAGGTGGTTGCTTTGCAACCAGGGAATGGACTCAGGTTATCAGGCTTGTGTGGTACAGTACTCTTACTGGCTGAACCACCTCTCTGGCCTCGTTCTGGGAACTTGGACTCCAGCCCCAGATGCATGTGTGTGCACATACAAGCTCAACTGCTAAGAGTCTTTTTGTTTATTTTTTTGTGTGTTCCCCCCCCCCCAAGGGAGGGTTTCTTTGTAGCTTTGGGGCCTGTCCTGGAACTAGCTCCTGTAGACCAGGTTGGCTTTGAACTCACAGAGATCCGCCTGCCTCTGTCTCCCAAGTGCTGGGATTAAAGGCGTGTGCCACCACCTGAGTATTTTTTTTCTAAGACCTATAAAATGAAATAGGAAGAAAACAGTCCAATGCTGATGACTGCCTTGTGCTCAGAGTCTTACACCTTACAGTATATTTATAGCATCCCTTATAGTATATGAATAATATACCTTACAGTATATTTATAGCATTCCTTATAGTATATGAATAATACACCTTACAGTATATTTATAGTACACCTTATAGTATATGAACAATACACTTTACAGCATATTTATAGTACACCTTACAGCATATTTATAGTACACCTTACAGTATATTTATAGTACATCTCACAGTATATTTACAGTATACCTTACAGAATATCTTACAGTATATGTGACCCCAAATCTCATCTTTGGTACTCAGCAAGTAACTCTCAGTATGCAATCTGTTCTCCCTCTTGCTTGCTTTCTCTGGGGACCTTCCTGTGCCATTACCTCCAGTTCTGGCTCTGACTCTCTGAGCTTTTCCTCCTGTTTCTGGGTGGTTTATGTTCTCCTGGGATTACCTGGCTGCTTCTCCTGGCTTCTTTCACACTCTTCATTCCACTATCCCTCAAACACAGGTATTCCAGAGGTTCCTTCTTAGGTCTACAGGCTCCCTGGCTCGTCAACTCTGATTTGTGTTCTGTTTCTCTACACACTACCTGTACAGCACTGCTAACCCCAGCAGCTGTCTACTAGACATGACAACTGAGAAACCATTTTCCTTTCTGGAACTCAACCAGTGCAGGCCTGAACTTGTCACAATGATGTTGCTCACAGCTCTCGCCTTTTCTCATTCCCCACGGCCGATCAACTATTAATGCCTGCTGACTTCATTTCCTCAATTTTCCTCGGTCAGTCCCTCTGCTCTGCCCTCACTGCCCAGCTTATGGACAGGTACCTCTCGAGTGCTGTCTATGACCCTCCCAGTCCTCTTGTCAGGAGCAGGTTTGCTCGAGTCCACTCTAAGAGCCACCCTAACAATCTCATTTGTAATACTCACAAGAGTCCGGTTGGCTTTCGTCAATTCTCCTGTTTGTTTCTTTCTGAGAACAAGTCTGTGTTCATTCATTCTTTGTTCACTATCTTTAATTCTCTTCTATTTAAAGAATACTTTTCCTTTTTATTTTTCTGCCAGCTGTAAGGGCAGAACCCATGGCCATGAGCATGCTAGGCAAGCACTTTCCCACTGAGCCACACACTCGGCCCCAACACTATCCCTTTGTATAGTGTTTATAAACAAGTCCAACTTACTATGTAAGTCAGCTGTAGACCAAAATGTATACAACATCAGCAACCACATTAAATGAAGTTTTCCAAGTCTGCTTTATGTCAGGCATTTAACAGTGGAGTGGTTCACTCATCTAAAACCAGAACTGTCGTTTCAAGGAGAAGTAACCAGTGAAACCTTTTTGATTACCCTAAAGTATTTTTTTTAAGTAAATAATGATTTTTAGCATATAGAACAGGAACCCTATGTATCTGAAAACTTTATTTCTAGAGCTAGCCAATATTCACTGACAGGTATTCATGATCAATGTGTGTCCACTCTTAGTGCACATACATACATGACTGATGTGTGTCCACTCTTAGTGCACATACATACATGACTGGTGTATGTCCACTCTTAGTGCACATACATACATGACTGGTGTGTGTCCACTCTTAGTGCACATACATACATGACTGCTGTGTGTCAACTCTTAGTGCACATACATACATGACTGGTGTGTGTCCACTCTTAGTGCACATACATACATGACTGGTGTGTGTCTACTCAGTGCATATACTAAGAATGTTAACAAATATGGGGTCAGCCATCCTTGAATTCTACTTATGATTTTAATTATAATACAAATGATACTCTTTCACTTATCTGAATGATCACTTTATCCTCCTTTAATCTACCCAGACTGTAGGAAAAAGTCTAATTAGATGACCATTAAATTCATTCACTGCTTAGTAAGCATGTGTTTACCCATTATACATTTAATAAGACAATGTCTGTCCTCAGAGTTATCAATAAGAAAAACAGATACAAAAATAAGTAGATCATGATAAACACTTTAAGGAAAGCCAGGCTCTGGGATTTAGCTGCCACATCACAAAAACAAAAAGGACAAAATTGGTCATTTTAGTCAATATAATTACATATGAATTAATAACTAAATATTTTCTAAAGTATAAGTTCTTAAAAGCTTAATCTGTTTTAATTTTTAAAAATAAATTTTAATTAATTTATAGCTAGGCATGGTGGCACACACCATTAATCCCAGCACTCAGGTGGCAGAGGCAGGTGGATCTCTGTGAGTTCAAGGCCAGCCTGGTCTACAAAGAGAGTTCCAGGACAGCCAGGCTACACAGAGAAACCTTGTCTCAAAAATCAAAACAAAATAAATTATAAGACATTATCTTATGTATTGGTAATTTTATTAGCTATTATTAAATTTCTTTTACTATAGAAAATATGCATGATACTTACCATCTAATACAATTCCAGCAACTTCTCTTCCAACAGGAAAGAAATCTTTTTCCATCTTCATTTCTGCCAGAAGCTAAATCATGACAGAAGCTATTAGCCATTTATCAGTCAAGAATAAATTCTGAAGTTACATGGTAACGCAATACTATGATCCCAACACTTGCCTCAACCCCAGCGTGCAGGAAGACAGAGGCCAGTCTGAGCAACACAGCGAGTTCTCATGGCTAGCCTGGGCTGCACAGAGAGACTGTGGGTCAAAGACCAAACGAAACCAACAATGACAAACAAGCCAACTGACCCACCAGTGGAAAAACAAAACAATAAAAACCATCTCTGACTTATGGGAAAGTGGGGACAACAGCAACAACATACTCCTGCCACAGAAACAGCAAACAACTCCCCAGACCCTTCTTCCAGAGTGGGAGCCCTGTGGCTGAGGCGTCTGACACAGGGCTGAGGTCTGGGTGTCATCGCTCAAACTGCCAGGACATCTTAACTTTTTTCTCTGCCAAGATGAAGGGAAGTTATGCCTCGAACAAATCCCCTTGGCTAATACTGCTTCCCAGTCACCTATTCAAGTGAGGGGGGGGGTGCCGAGAGCTCTGCAGAGCAGGGAGGTGTGGCGAGACACACACACACACACACACACACACACACACAGAGCAAGAGTGCGAGAAAGCGCACTGCAGAACAGGGAGGTGTGGAGAGAGAGAGAGAGAGAGAGAGAGAGAGAGAGAGAGAGAGAGCGAGAACGCACTGCAGAACAGGAAGGTGTGGTGACACACACGCGCGCACACATACACACACACACAGAGCACAAGCACTGCAGAACAGGGGGGTGTGGTAAGAGACAGAGAGGGAGAGAAAAAGAGAGAGAGCACTGCAGAACAGGAAGGTGTGGCGACACACATACAGGTATGCACACACACACATAGAGCGCGAGCACTGCAGAACAGGGGGTGTGGTAGGAGAGAAAGAGAGAGAGATCACTGCAGAACAGGAGGTGTGGCCAAGCCCCACACCCTTTAAGGATCACATGGGCTGGGCTAGGGATGTAGCCTAGTGGGTAAGGCTTGCCTAGCATGCAGAAAGCCCTGAGTTCCACCCTACACCACACAAAAACCAGGTATGGTGGCACAAATGGCAATCCTAGAACTCAAGAGGTGGAGGCAGGAGGGTCAGAATCTTATGTTAAGGTCAGTCTGGGTATGTAAGTGAGATTCTGTCTTTAAAAAAAAAAAACCCTGGATTTCTACAGGAGTCTTGGGTTAGCAAGCAGTGGGAAGGGTGGTGGTATAAGGATCTCAGACTTATTTGGTGAGTACAGGCTTTTTTGAGTTGCATGAGTGTTTTGCCTGCACATGTGTAAAAGCACCACATGAGTGCCTGGTGTCTTACAAAGGTTGGGGTTAGGGTTGGATGCCCTAAAACTGGAGTTACAGATGGTGGGGCTGCCATGTGGCTGCTGGGAACCAAACCTAGGTCCTCTGCAAAGGCAACAGATACTCTTAACTGCTGAACCAACTTTCCAAGCTGCTACTATTTTTTCAATTTAAAATCTAACAAAAAAAAGAATGGGGGCTGGAGAGATGGCTCAGTGGTTAATAGCGTTGGCTGTTCTTCCTGAGGTCCAGCAACCACATGGTGGCTCAAACCATCTGTAATGAGATCTGGCTCCCTCTTCTGGCGTGTGGGCATACATAGAGGCAGAATGCTGTATAAATAAATACATAAATCTTAAAAAAAAAAAGAAGTCCTCTTATATGTATACTGCTTTTCCAAAAATTTCTCTTTTAGTGTGGAACTTCACACTTTCCCTAGGATGTTCATATGACTTTGTTATGGAAACACTGGGGATTTACCCCTCACCTATGTGTGTCTTTGTGGTGGTCCTGGAGACTGACCAGGGCCTTGAGCATGCTCAGGAGGCACTCTGTCCTTTACTTTCCTTTATGCCCATTTAGTTATAACTGTGGCTTTAACAATTGCATCTTTCATTTACATACGCATTTTCTTACATTAATGTACTGTCTTCATAACCATCGTGCTTAATGGTACCTAATAATTCATTTTTGTTTTCATTTGTTTTTGTTTTCCAACATAAGGTTTCTTTGTGTAGCCTTCGCTATCCTGGAACTCACTTTGTAGACCAGGTGGGTCTCGAACTCATGGAGATCTGCCTGCCTCTGCTGGGATTAAAGGTGTGAGCCACCACCGCCTGGCTGCTATAGTTCATTTAACTATTTGTCGTTTCTTCCTGTCAGTGGTAGAGGGCTTGCCTAGCATTCACAAGGCCTGGGTTCAAACCCCCAACACCACCCATGACCAGAATCTATGTGAATCCTATGCAGTTTAATAGTAACTGACTGGACAGCATGTCTACTGAGCAGGAACACATTAGATATCACCCAACTGTAGGCATGGACGTCTAAAACGTGCATCAAATCAGTCGTCTTGTCTGCATCCTTCCTGCCGCATACTGAACTGGCTTTTCCCACCCTGATCCCAATGTGACTGTGTTTGGAGATAGAGACTTTAAGAATGAACTAACATTAAATGAAGTTGGGAGGGGAGACTCCTAATCCAGCAGGACTGGGACCAAGGACAACAATGACACCAGGAGCAGGCACACAGAGAAAAGCCAGGTGAGCAAGGAAGTCATTTGCAAACCCTGAAATTATAGACTTGAGGCCAGCCTGCCGCACACTGACTTTTCTTGGACTTTTACCCTTCAAATCTGGGATATAGTTTCAGTTGTTCAAGTCAAAAGATCAAACAAAAACCACAATCAAACAAACATCAACAAAACTCCCAAAACAAAAACAGAAGAAAAATCTGAATCTGAGGAACACATCTATAATCCAGTTCCTGGGAGACTGAGATATGAGGACCATGGCCAGCCTGGGCTACAGAGTAAGGCCAGCCTGGCGACACAGTGAGAACCTGTCTCACAACAAGACCTGAAAATACTTATCATGGCAATTTAATGTTTAGTTATCACTATTAACTATTTATTTACCATTTAAAGCCTGTTGTTGTTTAAGACACTGTGGGGCCCTGGCTGACTTGGAACCAGCTATGGGACCAGACCTGCCTCAAACTCTCAGAGGCCTCTGCCTCCTGGGTGCTGCTTATGTGTCACTGTGCCTGGGCCAAAGGCACTTTGGTTTTTTTTTTTTTTTTTTTTTGCTTTTTGAGATAAGATTTCTCTATGTAGCGCTGGCTGTCCTGAAACTCACTCTGTAGACCAGGCTGGCCTCAAACTCAGAGATCCACCTGCCTCTTCCACTTGGGTGCTGGGATTAAAGGTGTGCACCACCATTGGACTGGAGATATATGCTTATGAGACAGATAAGAATACCAAGGATATAAATCTTATCTAAAAAATGTGAACTAGAAATACATACAATTCAGTAGTTGATACACTGTTTTTAGTTTCTATTTTTATTATAACTATAAAAGTAATTTCTTCCTTGACTGATAGGACTTGATAAATATAAATTCTTAGGCTCTTCCAAAATAAATTTATAAAATATTTCCACATAATCATGTAAAACACAAATCAGACCATTCATTCACCCTAATGTAAAAATATACAAGGAAGAAGAGGCAGAGGCAGGCAGATTTCAGTAGTAAATTCAAGACCAGCTTGGTTTACAAAGAGAGTCCAGGACAGTTAGGACCATTACACAGAAAAACACTGTCTTGAAAAACAAAACAAACATACATATATACACACATGCATGCACACACACTTATATATTTATTTTTTCTAGCTCAGTTTTTCTAGGGAAAATAATTTCTTGTACTCAGAAATCAATTTCCACTATACATTATGTATACTCTGATATTCTCTTTTGTCTTCCAGCCACAATAAAAGCATCAATACCTTTGTGTTTATCGGGCTCAGGGCACAGGCCTTAACTTGAAGTTTCACAAAGTTATCATCTGTAACAGGGAGATTCTCCTAGAATCAAATAAAAAGACCATGTGTTACACATTCCTCTGAGAGCGTTCATTAGTGAAAATGTCTATGTATAACTGAAAAAATTAAACTGATGGCAAATCTTATGATTATCCTAAGTTTAAAAGGTAAAAACAATTAACTACTAGTATATGATAAAAAGGAGAAAACCAGTAATACAGCTTTAAAAAGCTTTCGTACCCTTATTTTAAAAGTCTTCAAAGACCCACGGGGACGAAACAGAAACATACAGCTTCACAGCATAGATGGACAAGGGTTGTCTTTTAACCTGAGTAATTCAAAACTGTCAGATCTTCACAGCGCAGATGGACAAGGATTGTCTTTTAACCTGAGTAATTCAAAACTGTTAGATCTTTATAGGACGTACGACAAACAGCCTTTACTAAAAGCTGGAGTTTCTTCATGCTAGGAATGAAATCCGGCGATGTTGCTTGTCCATCCATTTCTAGCATCTACTCCACAAGCCCCAGCAGAGCCCACAGTACTTTGCTACCAAAGCACTAACATCACGGGATTTAACTATCTCTTATACTCTAGCTGTATAAAGAAAGTGACAAAGGCAAAAAATACTCCCACCTGGAACACTCAGAGTCACCCAGCTATTAAATACAATATCACTTCTAGGCAGGTGGTGGTGGCGCACGCCTTTAATCCCGGTACTTGGGATGCAGAGGCAGGCGGATCTCTGTGAGTTCGAGGCCAGCCTGGTCTATAGAGTGAGTTCCAGGACAGCCAGGGCTACACACACACACAAAAAAAAACCTGTTTCAAAAAAACAAAATAAAACAAAATAACCAAAAAACAAACAAAATGAAAGAAACCCCTCCAGTCTCCCAGATACCTGCATTCTGGACCATGAACTGAACTATGTCCCTCAGTGACACTTGGACGGCTTTTGCACACCACCACCGTGATCCATCCCAGGGATCACTATGTTTTAGTTGCCACACACAACATCAGGGAGCATCTTTACTAAATCTTGGATCTGTTGTTCAGCGATACAGATGAAGACAGTGATATTGATGGATTTGTTAATTATACCTAGAGACAAGTTTTACTGCGATGCGTTCAAACCTTAGAATCTTTTCCTGATTCAGGTAGGGATGGACCTTAGGCTCCTGATCTAAACCACTCTGGAGTTAAGGGAAGATCCAGAGAGTTATCCCCAAGGAAAGCTGATAGGGTGTGGCACCCACTTTCACCCTAAAGCCCACAGTGCGATGTTTCCGGTTCGATGCAAACCTTTCTCACAGTCACCACTAAGTCACCAAAAGCTTAACAAGTGACCTAAGTTTAAGAAGCGCCTAAATTTGTGTAGGAAACAAAGGTTTCTGTCTCTCCCACAATACAGCTCTTCCTATCACGAGGCTACGGTCTGAACACTTATTCTCTTATAGTGCTCACAGTGAGTTTTCTCTGCTGCTGGTCCGTTTTCTAACACACAGGCTTGGTGCTTGCTCTGTCTTCAAGGACCTTTCACAGCACAACCAATATAGTAACTCCTTTAAAAGGTACTTTATTTTTTAAAAAATTGTGTGTATATGTAAATGTGGGTTTGTGCACCCGAGTGCAGTGCCATGGAGGCCAGAGGGGGCACTGACTCCTCTGTGGCATGAGCACTGGGAACCAAACTTGAGTCCTGGGCAGGACCAGGCTGTGCTCGGAACTGCTGACTACGTCCCAGCCCCTGTGGCAGCTCTTCTAAACGACAGTTACACTACAGTGTGAGCCACCATTTTCACACAGTCAAGGGAAAGGATCACGAGGGGAAGTGGCTTAAGCTTTTGCTCACTTAGGTCTACTTAAAATAACTAGAAACACATGTAAGTGAGTCTGGCATCCATAGATGGCTCCAGCAGGTAAAGGTACTTGCTCTACAAGCCTGGTGATCTGAGTTTGGTTCCAGGAACTCATGTGAAAGTAAGAAGGTAAGAGAATTATTAAAAACAATTATCCTCTGACTTCCATGTGTGTGCTGGGGGATGTGCACCCCCCTGCTATGGGATAATGCTCTGTATACTGTAAAGATTTGTCACTCATATTAGTTTCATAAGATGTTGATTGGCAGGTAGCCAGGCAGTAAGTATAGGCGGCACAATCAGACTATGAGAATTCTGGGAAGAGGAAAGGCAGAGAGTCAGTCACCTGTCAGACACAGAGGAAGCAAGACGAGAATGCCTCACAGAGAAAAGGTACCAGGTCACACGGCTAAACATAGTCAAGAATTATGGGTTAATTTAAGTTGTGAAAGCTAATTAATAATAAGCCTGAGCTAACTGACCAAACAGTTATAATTAATATAAGCCTCTGTATGTTTCTTTGGGAATGAATAGCTGTGGGACTAGGAAGGACAGAAACTTCTGTCTACACCTTCCCCTATCTCTCTCTTATACACACACACACACACACACACACACACACACACACACACACACACAGAGACACACACACAGACACACCCCTTTAAAAGTGCATTATTACTGTAATGGTTAGTGCCAACAGTGTTAACTAGACGACATGTAGAATCACTTGGGAGACCGGCCTGTGAGTATGCCTGTGGAGATTACCTTTTTTTTTTTTTTTTTGGTTTTTTGAGACAGGGTTTCTCTGTGGTTTTGGAGCCTGTCCTGGAACTAGCTCTTGTAGACCAGGCTGGTCTCGAACTCACAGAGATCTGCTTGCCTCTGCCTCCCAAGTGCTGGGATTAAAGGCGTGCACCACCACCGCCGGGGCTGTGGAGATTATCTTAACAGCATTTTTTAAAAGAAATATTTATTTATTTACTTATTATGTATACAGTATTCTGTTTGTGTGTATGCCTGCAGGCCAGAAGAGGGCACCAGACCCCATTACAGATGGTTGTGAGCCACCATGTGGTTGCTGGAAATTGAACTCAGGACCTTTAGAAGAGCAGTCAGTGCTCTTAACCGCTGAGCCATCTCTCCAGCCCCTCTTAACAGCATTTAAAGAGATGAAAAGACAACACACGGTAGGTGGCACCATTCCATGACTGTGTCCTTGTCTGGGACTGAGAAAGGGAGCTGGACAGCAGCATGCATTCATCCCTGGCTCTCTAATACAATGTGTCAAGCTGCCTCCCCCACTGCTGTGACTTCCCTGTTATGGTAGACTCTAATCTGAACCTAAGAGCTAATAAGTCCTTTCTCCCATAAGCTGCTTTTGCCTGAGCATTTTATCATAGCAGCCAAAACCGAACAAAGGCAATACCCATGGAAAGACATTATTTTGTCCCATTTATTGATTAAAAAATTTATTCTTACCCTTTCTTGAAATAGAAATGTTATTTCTTCATTTGTAGAACTCTGTTGAAAATACAAGCCCTTCATAGTTGCCTATAACAAACAAAAATATAAGTTAAAAAAGAAACCAGTCTTCTTGAGTACTAAAGACTGCTCAGTGGTTAGGAGAACTTACTGCTCTTTCAGGGGACCCAGGTTCAGTTCCCAGCACCCATACAGTAGTCCACAACCACCTTTAACTCTAGTTCCAGGATATTTGAGACCTTCTTCTGGCCTCCTTGGGTACTAGGCATATACCTGGTACACAGAAATATATGCAGGCAAAACAGCTATACACATAAAGTAAAAATTTAAACAAGTTTTAAAAATGAAAATAAGTGGATAAAGTTTATTTATCAAATGAAAATAAATGGGAAAAACTGTCCAAATAAGGAGAAAAAGCAAGTATAAATGTAATCCTCAAGCAAGTAGGCTCAGAAGAAGTATGGTTCTTCTTCCATAAAACAAACAGGAGGCCCCATCAGAAGTGCTGGTACATTCCTGGGATCCCAGCACCATGGCGGGAGAGGCTGGGTGACGCTGAGTTAAAGGCCAACCTGGGATACACTACCTCACAAACAGAGGGGAGATAGAGTTTGACAGCCATGGACTAGGAGGACTAGTGTCACGGGTGCGTTCTGAAGGGATGGGCACACTCTGGATCCTTCATTCAGTAGGCCTAGGGAGAACTGCAAGCTTGAAGCTAGCCTGGGTTAGACTGTCAGACTTTGTCTAAAAAGGAAAAAAAAGTGGGGAGGGGGATTTCACTTTCCTATTCAGTAACAAATACTATATGGATTTAAAACAGACCAACAAAAAGGTTTTGCAATGGCTAGACAGGCAGCCAGAAACGTTTAAAGGGAACTGTAAGATGCTTTCCGCCATTTACAAAGAGAGTGTGCACAGCACAGCCAAAAGTGCCATCTCCACTCTTCTGTGGCAGCCTTGACCCCAAACTCAGGCTCCTTCTGCCTTAGCCCCCGAAGGTTTGGATTACAGGGGTATGTTATCATGTCTAAATCCTATAAGCCTTTTTAGTTTTTTATTTTTTAATTAAGTTTTTAAAGAGTTATTTATTTTATGTGTATGAGTGTTTTGGTTGCAAATATGTATGTGCACCGTGTGTGTGCCTTGTGCCTAAGGAGACTAGTAAGGAATTCCCTGGAAGTGGAGTTACCAAACAGGGTCCTCTGGAAGAGCAGCCAGTGCTCTTAACTGCCGAGTCATCTCTACAGTTCACCTTTTTAATAAAAAAAAATTTTTTTTTTTGGTTTCAGTATATGTTGTGGTACATATTTCTGTGTCAGGATGGTGTGCACATGTGTGCATGCACTTGGGGGCCAGAGGCTGACACTGGTGTTTTCCTCTTTCCATCTTTTGGAGACAGGGTCTCACTACAAAGCTTTGGCTGGCTTTGAACTCACTATGTAGACCTGACTGGCTCTGAAATCAGAGATCCACTTGCTTCTGCTCCATTCACGAGTACTGGATTAAAGGTTTGAGCTCTCATGTCCAGCTACCTTACCTTTTTCATCTAGACTGGATGGCCAATGAATACCCTATGCTGAGTGGTTTCATGCCAATTTACACAAGCTAAAGTCATTGGAGAGGAGGGAATCTCAAATAAGAAATTGCTTCTGCCACCTTTAATCCCAGCACTCAGGAGGCAGAGACAGGTGGATCTCTGTGAGTTTGAAGCCAGCTTGTTCTAAAGAGGGAGTTCTAGGACAGGCTGCAAAGCTACAGAGAAACCCTGTCTCGAAAAGCCAACAAAACAAAACAAAACAAAACAAAAACCTTGCTTCTGGCCTACACGTACAGCAAAGTATCCTTAGGACTTGATATGCCATGTTTGGTTGATGTCCCTGGGATGCTTGTCCTCTTCCTGAAGGGAAACACAGGAGGAGTATATCTGGGGGAGTGAACAAGAGGGGAACTGAGGTTGGGATATAATATATGAGAAAAAAAAGGAATTGCTTCCATAATATGAGGCTGTAGGCAAAATCATATGGCATTTTCTTAATTAGTGATTGATGTGACCAGCCACATGGTGGGTGGTGCAATTCCTAGGCTGGTAATCCTGGAATCTTTAGGAAAGCAGGTTGAGCAATCCAGGGGGAGCAAGCCAGCAAGGACCACCCTCCATGGCCTCTGTATGAGCTCCTGCCTCCAGGTTCCTGTTGTTCTGCTTGAGTTCCTGCCCTTAGTGCTTTTGATGATGAGCTTTTATATGGAACCATGAGTGAATTAAACCCTTCCCTCCCCAGCTTGCTTTTGGTCATGGCATTTCATCACAACAAGAGTGACCCAGACAAGAGACACTCCCTTTGACCCTCCTGGTTCCATCTCCCTGGTGCTGGAAAGGTCTGGTGGCTATGTCTAGCTTGTTTACATGGGTGTTGTGGACCCAAACTCAGGTCTTCATACTTGTAACAGCACTTCACCCCAGACAGAACCCCCCACTTGCGGTTGTGGTTTGTGTATGTATGTTTGCGTGTGTGTGTGAGGCCAGAGGCTGACACTGGGTATCTTCTCAATGGTCATCTTGTATACTGAGACCAGGTCTCTCACTTGAATCCAGAGTGCACCTGCTGACTTGGCCTAGATAGTTAGCTTGCTCTGGGATTCAGGTTAGCTTCTGTGTCCACCTGGCATTCTGTGAGTGTTAGGGCCTCACAGTCCAGTCCTCACCCTTGGACAGCAAAGGGTTCCACAGGTTTGTGTCCTATAGCGTCTCTGAGGGTTCCACAGGTTTGTGTCTTTTTTTCTTTCTTTTCCTTTCTCTGTCTGTTTCTTTCTTTGAACTCTGCATCCCAAGTGGGCCGAGAACCCACTAGGTAGCCCAGGTTGGCCTTGAATTCCCAGTAATTCTACGTCCTTGGCTTCTAGTGTGTAGAGTTCCAGGTGTGAGCTACTCTGCACAGACTGTTTACTCCCCAGGGTGAACTTTACAGAAATGTATGCACATAGAGAAGTGCATGTAGACCGTTAGGGTAGTTCCTCCAATCAGAAGAAACATGCTCATGACCTGGCAGGAGCCACAGCCAGAACTTTGGAAGCTCCACACACCCCTGGGGTTAGGACCTTCCTTCCCCTGCCCAAGGATATGAAAACAGTCGGAATTCTAACAGATAGAGTAGCTCTTTTTGAAGTACACAGAACCTATTGCTTTACATTTAGTCAATCTCCCCACGTGATGTCTGTGGGCCTTATGCACACTGCTGTTGATAGCTGTGGTCTAGCTTTCTTGCTGCTCCGTATCACTTCATTGGGAGGATGCTTCCAGCTCCAGGTGGGAAAAGTTTCCAGCTTGGGCTCTTACAAATGGCCAAGGTCAGAACACTTCTGTATCTACTTGTTGCATGTATTATATGGACGAGGAAACTGAACTCACCCCATCCATTTAGGGAGGCATCTTAATGGGATCAAGATCCACCCAAGAGTTCACAGTACCAGCTGGGCTGGAGAGCCTTGACAGTCATTGCTCTCAACTGTCCCAGGCTTTAATGGTTTCAGCTGAGCTGCTGACACGCTACACTCACTCAGAACTACCTGTGAACTCTCCTGTGGGACTGTCTATCCAGTGCTTGCGGATAGGTCTTGTTTTATTCGGCAGGTCCCAAAGCTAAACAAAACAAAGCCCCCAAACAACAACAAAAATGTGGTTACCTCATCTAAAAATTACTAGAATTTCCAAGTTGGCGATATCAGACTATCAAGCCAAGCATAGGTCCTTACAAGAAGAGGTCCAGGGACCTGCACAGATCTCATGCTCTGAATGTTAGGACGCCTGTAGACCTAAATGATCTCTATAAAAGAGATGTATAGAGTAGCTGAGTAATGAGAGAAACAAACACAGAAACTACCTACAAACATTTAAGACATGAAGTTACGTATCAGGTATCAACAGCGCAGAAAATGGTGAAAACATGGCTCTAGAAGGCCTTTATCAACATCAGTGTGTGTTGGGGAATATTATTTGAAGGTGTGTTGCTTTTGTTTATGCTGCATCTGTTTACCTCTGTGAAGCTGTGATTCTTTGCCTGTTTTAAAACACCTGATGGTCTAATAAAGAGCTGAATGGCCAATAGTGAGGCAGGAGCAAGGACAGGTGGGGCTGGCAGGCAGAGAGAATAAACAGAAGAGATGCTAGGAGAGAAGGAGAGGAGACAGGGACAGCCACCCCCTGGAGTAAGAGTGAAAGGAAGATACACAGAAGTAAGAAAAAAAACCCAGAGGCAAAAGGTAGTCAGGGATAATTTAAGCTAAGGAAAGCTGGCTAGAAATAAGCCAAACTAAGGCGGGGTAATAAGCCTCCATGTGTGATTTATTTGAGAGCTGGGTGGAAGGCCCGTCAAAAAGCCAAAAAAGTACATAGCAAAAACAACCAACAAGTGTGTGTGTGTAGGACTGTGGAAGGGGAGGAAGAACCTGAACACAGCATGCATTTGCCACATCACCTATTTCGGCTTCTGCCTGGCTTTCTAGGCTCTCTAAGTGCAGATGGCTCTTCTGAGTCTACCTTATTCCACCCACAATGTTCAGCACAAGCTTGTCTAATCACATCAGTGACTTAACATACATCTATGCTAGCGGAGGCTTTCTAGGCACAGTCGGTTCATAGAGAGCATGCTGCACTGGCCCACCAATGCTGCTGGCTAAATCAAGTCCAAATCCAATGCTCTCCTCTGGAAAGGCTCATGCATTTCATCTGCTCCACACTTTACTGTATGTTACTTGCTAATGAGCGCGCTTTCCCAGCTACTGCTTGGATGCATCAATTCCTTCCCCACTCTTTGGCCTATTTGTCTTTTTGTTTTTTTCCAGACAGGGTTTCTCTGTACTGGAACTCACTCAGATATCCACCTGCCTCTGCCTCCCAAGTGCTGAGATTAAAGGTATGCGCCACCACAGCCCAGCATGGCTTGTTTTGAGGCGGGGTCTTGGTTTGTAACCTAACCTGGCCTGGAGCTCTGGATTCTCCTGGCTGCTGCCTGTGTACTGGGTTACAGGTGTGCACATGCCCAGGGACACCTATTACTAAATAAACAAAACTCTGCTCCTGTTTAGCCTGGACCTACTAGGGTTGCCTTTCCAGGAGTGGAACTCAGGGTGTTCTGTATTAACTAACACGCTGAGTTCAAAACACCTCCCTTTGTAGTTCCAGAAGCCATTGCTTTCTCTGTCTATTGAATCTTTGATGTGTGACCTGGGTCAGCAAGTCATGTGAACCTTAAACTATGACCTAATTTAAAAGATAATTCTGCACCCTTGTGTGTATGTGGGGGGGCTGTCTGGGTTCAAGCCATTTTCCACATTACAAAGCAAAGAAAAAGGTGTTTCTTTGTTTTTCGAGACACCGTTTCTCTGTGTAGTCCTGTCTGTCCTGTAACTTGTTCTGTAGACCAGGCTGGCCTTAAAATCACAGAGATCCACCTGCCTCTGCCTCCTGAGTGTTGAAATCAAAAGTGTTTGCCACCGCTGTCTCAGAAAAGGAAAAGGTATTTTTTTTTTTAAGATTTATTTATTGGGGGCTGGAGAGATGGCTCAGTGGTTAAGAGCATTGCCTGCTCTTCCAAAGGTCATGAGTTCAATTCCCAGCAACCACATGGTGGTTCACAGCCATCTGTAAAGAGGTTTGGTGCCCTCTTCTGGCCTGCAGACACATACAGACAGAATATTGTATACATAATAAATAAATAATTAAAAAAAAAGATTTATTTATTATGTATACAACTTTCTGCCTCCATTTATACCCACATGCCAGAGAGGGCGCCAGATCTCTTTACAGATGGTTTGGAGCCACCATGTGGTTGCTGGGAATTGAACTCAGGACCTTTAGAAGAACAGGCAATGCTCTTAACCACTGAGCCGTCTCTCCAGCCCCCAGGAAAAGGTATTTTTAAAAAAATATTTTAAATTATGTGTTTACATGGGCTGGCAAGATGGCTTACCGGTCAAGCATGACAAGTTCATTCCTACAGTCCCCAGTGGGGAGGACACAGTTCATTCCTACAGTCCCCAGGGTGGAGGAGGACACAGTTCAGTCCTAACTCCCCAAGGTGGAGGATACAGTTCATTCCTACAGTACCCAGGGTGGAGGAGGACACAGTTCAATCCTAAGTCCTCAAGGTGGAGGAGGACACAGTTCAATCCTAAGTCCTCAAGGTGGAGGAGGACACAGTTCAGTCCTAAGTCCCCAGGGTGGAGGAATAAACTGACTGGTCCACGTTGTCCTCTGACCTGCATATGCACACGTGGCACACCTACACACAGTAAGTAAATGTGACTTAACAATTATGTGTGTGTTCGTGCATGTGTGTGAAATGCCACAGAGGACAGAAAAGGGTCCTGGATCCTCTGGAGCTGGACTTGCAGGCAGTGGAGCCCCCTGTGTGCTAGGAATGGAACGTGGGTCCTCTATAGGAGCGGGATGCACTCTTCCTGCTGAGCCGTCCCCTCCTGCCCTGAGAAAGGTGGCTGTTGTTTTGTTTGCTTGTTTTCTGTTTTTCAAATGTAGACATATGAAAATCAAAATCAGGAAATATTATTTGTTTTATAATCCTATCACTTCCCTGTCCCCTCAAAAAATAGGAATTTTAGACAGAAATATTTAATAAATAAATAAAGAAAAAAGAAAAAAATAGGAATTTTGAGTTTTGAGCACTAAAAATATTGTAGAATGGGTGATATTTAAGGCCCACATTGCTTCTTAGGCACTGCCCAGGTTAACAAAAGACTTGCTCACTAATAAAATTTTTGCTGAACTTAAAGATATTTGCACATAGAAAATAACTGTACCTGTGATAAAATTAGAAGTTAAAGATAAGTGTGTACCTTGGCATTTCCAAGATCGTTGTATGATTTGAAAATTATATGACCCTATATAAAACTGCTAAATCAAAAAAGTGCTACATAATTATTTATTCGCAATGCTGGGGACTGAGCCTAGGACCTCATACGTGTTATATGAGTGTGGCATCCCTAGCACAATAGTTAAAACTTTGATGTGCTTTCCTTTTAGAAACAGGGTCTTCCTGTGTGCCCAAGCCGTCACTACACCAACTATCTAGCCTTTGCTACCCTTACTCCTCCTCTACCATATCTGCCTTATAAAGCTTGTCAATGATATCAGATAGGTTTAGGATGGCAGGGGTTGGAGAGATGACTCATTAGTAAAGCACTGGCTGCTCTTGCAGAGGACCCAGATTAATTCCCAGCAACCACATTGCTGCTCACAGAAGTCTCAAACTAGTCCTAGGGAATCCGGTGCTTTTCACAGATACAGACCTACGTTCCGGCAAAACACCCAGATGCATAAAATAAAAGTGATAATAATTTTAAAAAATTTAAAAAAAGGTAGGTAGATTGAGATGCCCTGTGAGAAGCATACAGAGCCAGCATTTTTTAAGTATATCAGAATCGAAAATAAATCTATAAACTGAGGATTACTTTAGTTATATTTTAATTAAATGTTTATAAAGCCATATATTAAATATGCTAAATCTGCAGAAAATTAGAAAGGATATTGGCTTAAGATTCGGCTATGCAAATAGAGAGACACCTTGACATACACTAAACCCCCAACTATAAGTACTTCAAGAAGTACTTAACAAAGGTAGGACTGTGCCAGGGGATGTCTGCAGAGCCAAGGGCAGGGATTTTAGATGGTTCCACTTGTAAGGGCAACATGAACTACACTGGCTCGCCTCCTGCTACACTCTGCTCCCCAAGGTGCTCATCTGCTAATGACTGCAAACAAACCTCTGCACATTAGCCTGTACCTACACTTTCAGGACAAATGCGCCCCAAGTGTCTCATCAACCTCACAGTCAAGAGGCTGCTGCTGGAAGTCCCTTACAGGACAGTCTGAGTGCTTCATCCCAGCCAAGTCACAAGTCCAGCAAATAAATAATGTGCTGTAAGAACTTTTAAAAAAGTTTTTTTGTTATGTTTGTTTAATTAATTAATTAATTAATTAATTTATTTAGAGACAGAGTCTCTGTATGCAGCCCTGGTTGTCTGGAACTTGCCATGTAGAGAAGGCTATTCTGAAATATTGCCTCTACTTCCAGAACGCTGGGATTAAAGGTGAACATCACCACATCTGGCAAGACCGACTTTTTACAATTCTTATTTCTGTGCGTGTGGATGTCTGTGTCACAAGTGTCACAGTACGGCACTTGTAAGCAGGAGCCCATAGCGGCCACAAGGCGGCACTGGAACTGGAATTACACGACTGTGAGCTGCCATGTGGGTGCAGGGAATTGAACCCACCACTTAACGGTTGCTGCACCTAACCACCGAGCTGCCTTTCCAGACCCCTGTAAGAATGTTTCGCTGTATGTTTTAGGTATTTACAAGACAAAATCTAGCTGGGTAGCTGTAGATGGCCTGGAATTCACCATGCTGACCAGGCTGGACTTGAATTTGCCAAGATCTTCTATGTGCTAAGATTACCGGCATGAGCCATCATACCTGGCTTTAATTTAAATTTAAAAAAGAAAAATGAAGTTATGTAATCCTTATCCCTAGAACTTAAATGGACTGGATACAGTTATAAAGATTTAAGCATCAGGTGAGTGGGACAGATGGTGTTTGAAGTCTCTTCTAATTACAACTATTACTATTATTATTATTATTAATTTTTTGAGATAGGGTCTCATGTGACCCAGGCTAGTTCCAAACTTCTCCACAGTCAAGAATGCCCTTGAACTCCTGTACCTAACGCCTTCCTCTCCTGGCCGGTGCAATCAACCAGCTGGCAGACTACAGCTCTACGAATATCATCCAGTCACACTTGACGGACTTTACACATGGCGACCTAAGAACTACAGACAACTTGAGAGGCAGAGGAGTTACATGCATTGCGGTTCCTAATTGGTCATTCGGTCTGGGGATCTGAGAGAGGTAAGACCTGGTGGCCGCTGCTCTGCCTCTCTGATCTTTCAGCACTAACCTCTATATCTGACTCAGGTTGTTTTTTTTTTTTTAATTGTTAAAACCAACTAGAATTCGCGCAACAGTTATAAGTTAAGCAAACAGAGTATGTGCTTAGAGATGTCAAACGGTTGCTTTATCTACTTAACATGTTTTCAGTATAGGCCCACAGAGCAGGGAGGCGCCTGTCAAACGCCTGTTCACAAAAGAAATCACAAGAGAAAATGTTAATACCTTCTCCCATACTCCTCCATGAGACTAATAGTTTAGTAAGTTGATTTTCACTTAAGAGTGTACGACTTCAGGGCTGGTTAAGATCACTGGCTGCTCTTCCAGAGGACTTAGGTTCAATTCCCAGCAACCACATGGTGGCTCACAACCATTTGTAACTCTAGTTCCATGGAATCTGATGTACTCTTCTGCCATCTGAAGGCACCAGACATGAATGTGGTAGCCAAACATCCATACACATAAAATAAAAAATGCCTATGATTTCTTACATTAAATACATCCTTGTCAATACAGTATGGGGTGGGAGGGGGTCGCCTGGAAAGGTGGGAGGTCATTATCTCCGGGACTGTGTCTCAGTGTATGGCCATTTAATATGGCATGATCCAGAACACAGAAACTTAATCTCTCATTTAGCTTTCTCAATTAGTGTCCTGGCATCACACTGGGAGAAAATGGTGGGGACACTGCAGGTAGGAGGTGAGGGATGACACAGGTCACTGAGGATCTCCCCTAATCTCTTTGCCTTTCTCCCCCAGTCCAGTAAGAAAATCTCTGCCTATTAATTAACATTACAGCGGCCTGTAAGCGATGGCTTAACTTGTCAGCTCATGAGAGGGTCCTCAAGAAACATTTAGATGTGAGATACAAACTCTAATTTTGACTTCAGTATCTACTAAAAATGAGAGTGGAGGTTTTTGGTGCTCTTCCCTTAGTTCAGCAGCTCGCCTCCTTTCTTGGTAGCCAGCTCTATTTCTACTCTCCACCTAACCCAGAAGACATGAATTCCCTACATCTTTCCTCCCAGGGGCTGCCAGGCTTTTCACCTAAGCTATATTATGTTTTCCTCTGAACTCTAATAAAAATGCCCTGGAACTTTCTATGGGAGAACAAATTGAAAGAGGAAATAACCTCATGAAGTCTATCATAATATATAAAAATATATAAAAAATGGAAGAATTTATTTTTTCATGTACATTTTATTTATTTATTTATTTATTTATTTATTTATTTATTTTGGTTTTTCGAGACAGGGTTTCTCTGTGGCTTTGGAGCCTGTCCTGGAACTGACCAGGCTGGTCTCGAACTCACAGAGATCCGCCTGCCTCTGCCTCCCAAGTGCTGGGATTAAAGGCGTGCGCCACCATCGCCCCGCCTTCACGTACATTTGAGAACCCTGAGTTCAGCTCAGGGTTGCAGTAGGTCTACAAAAGGTGTACAATTCGCTATCAATTCTGGGGAGGCTGAGGCCAGCCAGCCTAGACTAGCTACTGAGACAGGAAGAGGTCACATAAATACAACCAGAGAATTCTGTGTCCATGACACTTTTTTCCTTTTTTGAGACAGTCTCACTAAGTTTCTAGGCTGGCCCTGAGTGTCAATCTTCCTGTCTCACCTGGAGGCCTAGGTGGGAGTGCAGGCCTACACCACCAGGCATAAAACACTGCAACCCCATAGAGAACCATTTTCTGCATTCCGAAGCTTTTCCCAGCTTCCTTCTTCAGAGAGGCATATGAACGAATCAAGACTCATTCTTTTTCTTGTCCAGGGTACCATACCAGTCCAGAGACTCCAGAATCCCCTTCAAGTTTCCACCTCAGACTGTAATCGAGGAATGTGGAGAACTGTCTAACTACCAAAACCCTTCACCACAGATATCAGACAGCTTGAGCTATGTTTGTTTGAGACAGGGTCTCTATGAAGTCCTGCTTATCCTTGAACCAGCTGCGTAGATCTGTCTGTCCCTTCTTCTCAAGTGCTGGGATTAAAAGCGTGTGCCACCATGCCCGGTGAGGCAGCTTGATCTTAATTTAAAAAACTTTTATGTGGATGGGTTCTGCCTACATGTACGTCTGCATATCACCTGTGTGCCCTGTGTTCTTGGTGATCAGAAGAGGCCATCAGATTCCCTGGAACTAGAGTTACAGGCGGTTGTCAGCCACCACACAGATGCTGGGAACTATGGTCCTCAGGGAGCATAGCATGGGATTTAACCCGAGCCAGCTGTCCAGCTGTGGGCAGCTTGATTTTATATGGGGAACACTTTCAGCTATGAGCACCTCATCCCCTCATCCGTGCTGGAACAGAAGCAGGGATGAAGGGAAATTAGTCAGAAAGGCGGTAATAATTTTAGAACTCCTAAGAGACCAGCAACAGGATGCAAAACACACATTACAAAAGCTGGCTTTTAACAAACATTAATTACTTCTATTACTCCTGTAAGCTCAGCACCGAATCTTCAAAGAGCAGCAAAGGGTTGGTCACTGGCAATCACATGATTAACACTGTTGAGTGCTTGAATCGTCTGGCTGTGTAGAGCAGCTAACAGCCACAGGTGGTGTGCAGTTAGGATGAAGGTACACTGTGAGGGTGAAACGCACACCAGATCTGTGAAGCCGAGGCTATCTCGTTTAAACATTTCCTTTTAATTGAAATAATATCTGAATATACTAGTTTAAGTGAAACATAAAGTTGATTTCATGTGTTCTTTTCACTGTCCAATGTGGCTCCCAGAAATCTAACAGCACCTAAGTGCCTAGAACATTTGTCCTGAACAGGCAATGCAAAACATAGCTACTGTGGACTAGCAAACACTTAGGAGCTTGTTAAAAAAACGCAGATACTCAATATAAAGTAATTAAAAACAAAATAAATGCGAGCCATCAGGCCTATATCCAGAATCAGTATCTGCACCTCCTCACGACCCTATGATAATCTTTCAAACGCGTCAAGTATTCCACTGGACAACTCAGTGAAGCAGGATTCCTGACCCAAAGGCACATCACTGCTAACACCCACCCTTGATTTAGGAAACTGCTTACCGGAAAGGCAAAGAGAAGGGTGAGAAAGAAGTAACGGAGAAAGCATCAGAAACAGAGGCAGAAGCAGCTGCGGGCGGGGGTGGGGGGAATTCAGCCCCGGAGAAAGGTAATTCTAGACCTTTGCCTACATAAACGCGGAGGACGAAGCAAAGATCAGTCTACAGTCAAAACCCAGCCAGCGTCAGGAACTGCCCGTCAACTCTAGTGTTACCCCCGCCCCCTCCACACCAGCGGCTTCAGCCACGCTAGGCCTGGGCCGCGGCCGCTCTGAGGCCGGCCTGGGATGCGAAGCACCAACCCACCCCCCACCCCAGGGCTAGACAGTTCCTTCAGGCCTTTCTCCATCTTTCGCCCAAAAGTCCCTTTTCCCGAGACACACACCGCTCTTTCCTAGCTCACCTGTCTCCGAGCAACCTCAACCGCCAGCGCCTTCGCCACCACCACCACCTTCCCAGTCCTTCTGCAGAGAGCCCGCCTTCTCAGGCCCAAACAGTACTGTCATTGGCCAGACTGCCCGTCACACCGCGGGACGAAAGACCTGGGGAAGGCTGTGACGAACGCCATAGCAACCGAACCCGGAACTACAACTCCCGGCATGCTCCTCTCCTTAGAGAGGCGAGGCACCACCCCAGGGACTACCAATAAATGGGAGAAGTTGGGTGTTGCCAAGAAGGGTTCCGTTTTATGCAAATTACAGTAAAAGGCCACACCCTTCCTCATTCCAACCGTACCCCTACCATCTTTCTTCAGTCTTTGTCTCGCTTCGCCTCTTGTCTCCACGTTCTTTCCGCAAAACCTTCAATTTACTTGAATGTATCTTAGCTACTGTCGCGCACAGAAAAGAGCAAAGCACCAAATCGTGAAACAAAAATTTCCACACGCACGGACCAGAAACCTCTAGTTACACCTTCTTGGGACGAGACCGGTTGGGGGGGGGGGGAGAGGGAGGAAAAAACTGCTTTCTGATTGGTTTATCTGGCTGCCACTCTGTACTCCTCTCTTTCCTTTGGCTCCTCCTAGTTTGGCCCACCTAGTAGGCGTGGTCATGTGTAGGGCGGGATGAGAGGCGTGGTTTCAGACGGCCGATTGGCAGGTGATTATCCACGCCCATCTGTGGGCGGGGCTGAGGGCTGGCAAGTGGGCGGGGCGGGGGGGGGGGGGCGGCGGAGGGAGGTGAGGAGATAGGCGGGAGCGAGGGAGCAAAGGAGCGAAGGAGGGCGAGAGGACTGGAGCGGCGCGGGGAGGGCGCGCAGCTTGGTTGCTCCGTAGTACGGCGGCTCGCAAGGGAGCATCCCGAGCGGGCTCCGGGACGGCCGGGAGCAGGCGGGCGGGCGGGGATGGTGTGCGCGGCTGCGGACCCTGCGTTCCTCCGCTCGGCGTGCGGGCTGCACTGATTTGTGCGAGGGGCGGCCGCGCGCACCCGCCCGGAGATGAGGTGAGGAGCTGACGCGGGCGGCCTGGAGCGCGGGCGGGGGTCGGCGATGGCCGCCCGGGGTCGGGTCCTGCGGCCGGGCGCGCGTCACCGTGGCCGCCGTCGCCGCGCTGCCTCGTCTTTCTCATCCTCCCGGGGGCGGCGGGGCGGGCGGGCCGCGGTGGTGGCGGCGGCGACGGGATGGGCTCGGGCTGAATGGGCGTCCGCAGCGGCGGCCAGTGCTCCCGAGGGGGATCGCGGCGGGCGGTCCTTCCACAGCTGACCCCTCTGCCCTCGGCCGCCGGAGGGTGGCGGGCCGGCCCGGCCTCCTGGGGATCCCGAGCTCGGGGGAGCGGCATCGCGCCGCCCGCCGGTCCCCCCCCCCCCCCCGCCTCGAGTCCCCGGCTCATCCTTTTTTCTCTGGCGCCTGCTTGGAATACCCTGTCAGTGAAGGGCGGTCAATGCTGTTCTGCGGCCCGAAGTGATGCGGCCGGGGCTGCCTCTGATGGTATTTAACAGAAAGCGGCTCCCCGTGCAACGGGAGCGAGTCCCCGGAGCTGGCCGCTTCGCCCTCCCTTGCGCACGCACTGACTCGGGTTTCTGCTGTGGACCCAGGGCACAATTGCGGTCCTTTCTTGGGGGGACCAGGAAATGCAATCCGGATTCCCAGAAAAAGAAAAGCAAGGAGGAGCTGGCTGGACCGCCCTTCACTTATGTTTGCCTTTGGTTTGGAAGACAACTTCGGCGATCCCCTTGCCTATGAGCAGTCTATTGTTGTGATTCAGACTAAAACGCTTCGCTTTAGATAGTGGCTTCTTGCTGCAGCTGGAGGGTGTAGAGGTGTTTGGGGAGCATCTTGAATGTTAGTTTCCAACTTTGCCCTTGTCACCGATATTCCGAAAACAGAACCAGCCTGGAAATGTAAATGCACGCAGACTCTGGCCAGATGAGGTTCTTTTGTGCTTATCTTTGGTATCTTTCTCTTGGTACCTAGGTGGTCCAAAACACAGAATAAAAAAAGAGTCTTATTAATAGCCAAGATAATGAAGGCATTGGAACAGATGCCTCTGGAAAATATCAGTTCTGTTTTCGGGGAGGTCGGTTTACTAATCCCCCTGAACTGATGAAGGGAAGGCTAGCTCATGGATTATGTGGTGGACAGGATGTGAGGCCAGGAGCCAGCAGGCCAGCTGCTTCACAGGGCGCTTCTCTAACCGCGGCTAACAGGAGGAATGGATTTGTTGGGATACAACGTTAGCGTGAACCATGCAGACATTTCAACAATCATTGTACTTACCGTTTCTGTTATGTACATTTTTTTGCTGTCTGCGTGAAGCGTTTTGTGTGTGTGTGTGTGTGTGTAGTTTATAACTTTCTAGAAGGAAGATCTTTTGTAGGAGCTATGTAAAGAACACAGGGAACTATAAAGGATTTAAATGAAGAAGTGAGGGACACTGATTTGGTGACAGGGCTAAAGACATTTCGAACACCTTTAAGCCACAGTAAGGAGCCTTTCTGAGAGGACATGTTAAAAAAATGGTATTTACTAAAAAAAAGTGTCTGTTGAAATTGCTAGGACCGTGGCACCGCCACAAAACTGTTATTATTCTGCCTGAGTAAGAGAGGAAATGAACACATTTTAATGTACTTTGGAACCCTGTAGCTTGCTCAGATCCGAGCATTGTGAAATAGGGCAGAAATGAGTGCTGAAGTTAGTTCCCTGAAATGTTTGTCCTCAGCATTTTTGTTTTGTTTTTTTTTTTTGTTTTTGTTTCTTTTGCTGTTGATTAGTGATTTCCTTTTTCTCTGGTATTTCTTATCTTTTCCCCAAATACCTAGATTGAGACTCGTTCTTTAGACACTTAGAAGAGATTAAAAGAGAGACCGTGGTAAATTCCTCCCGCTTTGGCCTCTCTTTTGGTGGTTGAGCCAGGGGTGGGAGTGTGCCAAGCTTGTGCTCTCTCACCAAGCTACACCCCAGCCTCATACTCATCTCTGTGTGGTGCTGCATTTGAACCTTGGGCCTCGGGATGCGAGGCAAGTGCTGTATCCATGCGGCTGAGCTGTAACCCTGGTCTCTCATCTCTTTAGTTTGTTAACTTTGTGACTTCTACACAGTTAATTACGTGAAGGTTGGGTTTGTGTCAGTTCTCTTTTTAGAGACTCCTCTCTGAACGGCTCCACTTACTGGCTCCGTCTTGGAGTCTGGACCCCAGATAGCTTTATATAAACGTCCCAGGTTTCTGTCTCTCCACTTCAGAGTCAGACAATGGGAAGTAGTCAGTGTTTTCTATATATATGTTTTCTAGGAATTTCTCCAGGGCAGGAAAATTTGGAGAACCTTGGCAGCATGCTTCTTTCTTATTGAGTGTCGCCTAAGACTCTCTCCTGAATCTTATTGAGTGTCTCTCTCCTGAAGCAGATAGCAAGTTTTCCAAGGGGTAGAAGTTTTACGTTATTTAGGCTACTAGTAAATGATCGCGCTCTTCAGGAATCATTGTGCTATGATAAATGTTTCAGAAGACTGGTAGAGTTTGTGTTACTGTCGTCTCGGTAAAAACTAAAATAGCGCCGGGAGGAACTCCCTCACCCGTGGCTGAGTGAGTGTGTGAACCACATTGCAATGAGCCTAGTGCTGAAGTCCTCACCTGCCAAGTGAGTTTCATTCCCAAGGAGTCACAAGCCCTGTATGCTAGTCCTTTCTGTAGGCTTGGCTGGGAGCCAGAGCAGAGTCTTTCTGGGTCAGATGCCGAAAAGAAGTCTAGCAAAACGTTGACCTAAGCACTCCAAAATTTAAGTTGCAGTATAGTGGCTAATCATTTCACATGCCATTTTTATAAATGATGACAATCCTCATATTTTAAGAATCATTTCCAGAAAATGCATGCAACTGGTATGCTTCCCAATTTTACTTTCCTGATATGACCTGCGCTCTCCTTTATGAGTCTCTCGCAGGGCCTATAAGTTACAGGTTTACATGGGAGAGGGCTATGCAGTTACGATGCTAAACTCTGGAGAGGATGGGCTCTACCACATATTGGCAGTGACTTAGGTGTAGTCACCAAACCACTCAAGGCCTCAGTTTTCTTTTTACCTACCTGTAAGAAGCCCAGGCTTGCCTCCAAGTGCTGGGGTTTCAAGCATGTGCCACTGTGTCCTATACCTAAATACAGCCAGTTATTAAGTAGTAGTTCACACTGATGATAAAGAATCAAAGTGCATAATATATAAAATTCAAAAACTAACATTCACGTGATTTCTGTACTGCTTTACTTTGTAGTCACAAATAGAAACTCCCTGTTTGCAAAGAAAGTATCTTGATAATTTCTTGGTACTAAATATGTATACTTAATAATCTTGTGATCACTTCCTTCTTAATTGTACTACTTTAGAATAAATATCAGTCATTTCAAATGAATAGCTAATAGCCTTTGTGTTTAAAAACATCACATTTTCAGAAATTAAAAAACAAAGGTAAACACAAGGAAACTGGAATACCTGTGAACCCGTGACCCGACTTATGCATACCAGATCATTTTTGCGTGTGCGTATGACTGTTCATGTACAGCTGTTGGTGCGAAACCGGGATCTTGGTGCGCATGTCTGCTTCCCTCCTCTTCTTCTTTCTTCTTCAAGTTCCTATCTAGCCTTGGCTAGCCAGGAACTCACTAGATGTAGACCAGGCTGGCCTCTAACTTGCAATGATTCTTTCCTACACTCTGCCTAAAAGAAAGCACTAAAAAAAAAAATTCCCCTCCCACACACTAGGACTTAAACCCAGGGCCTCTACTCCTGGACCAATTTCCCAGCCATTTTCTTCTTTTTTTTTTCATTCTTTTCCTCTCTGTCTCAGAAGGGGAGAGAAAGAGAATGTGTCTTGCCATGTAGACCAGGCTAGCCTCAGTCTTGCAAAGATCCTCTGCTCCCCTGGTACCAAGCACACACCAGCCATCATGCCCAACTCATGATTTATATTTTAACTTGTTTTCTCAACATTGAAAATCAAGTCTTTCCGTGTCTATATTTGTCAATTTAATAACTCGATAATATATCACTATGGATCTATGAGAATTTGGTCAATTTATTAGACATTTGTGTGTTATTTTTCACCCTTGTTAACAGGATCTCTGCAATTACTGGTTCTCCTTGAGTTTCTTTTTAAATTTTGTTTGAAATTTTATTAATTTTTTAAAAACTTATACATGTGAGTATTTTACCTACATGTATCTTGTGGAACCATGAAAATGGTAGGTGCCCAAGGAGACCAGAAGAAGGCGTCAGATCCCCTGGCGCTGGAGTTACAGATGATTATGAGCGACCGTGTGGGTGCTGGGGATTGTACTCTGGGTCCCCCGGAAGAGCAGTCTGTCTTTCCATTCCCTTGTGTGTATTTCTAGGGACTGGGGAGATAGCCGAGTGGACAGGGTGCTTTCTGTTCAAGCATGAGGACCGGAGTTCTGATCCCCAGAGCCTACTTAAAAGCTGGGAATTGCAACGTGTGGAAGAATCATTGCAAGTTAGAGGCCAGCCTTAACCCCAGGAGCCGGGGGATGGACGCTGTCTGGGGCCTGCTGGCTAGACTAGCCAAATGACAAGCTCTAGTTCCAGCAACAGACTGTCTCCAGAAATTAAGACATCCCAGTGTCGACTACATGCACCTACATGGATAAATACGTCTTCACATACGAGTGCATACACTACGTACAGCAAAGGTTTTACAAAGCCTAGATGCTAGAAGCACAGCTGGAGGCTCAGGTGATGCTAAAGTTTAAAGTTTTGTTTGGTTTTGGTTTCTTTCAAGACGGTTTCTCTGTGTAGCCCTGGCTGTCCTTTAACTCACTCTGTAGACCACCCTGGCCTGGAACTCACAGAGATCCACCTGCCTCTGCCTCCTGAGTGGTGGGATTAAGGCGTGCGCTTCCACTGCCCCGCTTAAAGATCTTTTTAAGGCTCACTTATTCTTTAACAATTTCAGACACAGAACGTAAAATGTCTGAGTATATCCCCCATTGTCCTCTCTTATCCCGCTGCCACTCACCCTCTTATTCCCAACAAGTCTCCCTCCAACTTTTATGTCTATGTGTTTGGGGCGGGGCACAGGTCCACTGCATTTAATTAGGCTTGTTTGGATGAGTATGGAGGAGAGGTTATCTGCTTGAGCATGGGCACTCACCAGTGGCTGCCCCGCTGAGAAACGAGTTTCTTTCCCCCCGTGACTATTAACTTGTCGGTGGTTCCTCGGGGCGAAGTGGGGCTTCCGAGCCTTTCCACTCTCCATGATGAAATGCTGATGGCTCCAGTCTGTGGAAGTGACCTCTGTTGCTAGAGTTCACGGCTGCAGCAGCCATGTCACACCCACAGGAAGCCTTTTGTAGCGCTCCGTCCCATCCTCGCTCTGACACTCTGCCTTGCAATGTTTGCCGAGCTCTGAGGGGTGACAGATGTCCTCCGTGGGGCCCAGCACTCAACGGTCACTTGTTCTCAGCACCTTGATCAGTTTTGAGTCTGCCTTACTGTGACTCCCTGCAAAAAGAAGTTTCTCTGCACAAGACTGGGGCAGCCCTGTGTGTGGCATATAAAGGAGAAGGACCTACAGAGTGTGTTTCCACCTGCCATCGGGGAGGGTTATAGAGCAGTTTCCCTCATACCGTGGTGTGGCAGTCTCACCCCGTGCTCCTCACATTGGAGTGACCGAGCCAGTACAGAACAGTTTGTCTGTGGCTTGCTAGCATCGGCACGCTGTGCAGTGCAGTGTGACGTCAGAATATTCACGCACCTGCAATGGTAGCAGCTGACAGTTCTTTTGCAGCATTTGTGTGCATTAACTCACATAACCTCCATAAACTCTGTGAATATGCTTTGGAAACTGAAGTTAAGTAGCTTAGCCAGCAAGGAGCTGGGGAAACTTTTAGCCAGAGTTCAAAACTCTTGGCCTGATTGGTGGCATATGAATATTTTTTGCATCCCTGATTCTTGGTGTTTAGGCACATAGAGATTTCTTGACCAGCAATAATGTGTGTGGTAATTAGGGGGGTGGCTGGAGGGTGGGGTCGGGGCCTATTTAAACATTCCCTAAAGAGCTGTCCCTGTGAGCTGGCTGCAGGTAAGCCTCCTCAGCTGCCTGGCAGCCGTCCCTCATCATTTAGCTTGCACAGCTTCCTAAAGTGCTTTGCTTGAAAAACAGGATTAGAGCAATAGAGGAGAGTCAACCTTGGAAACACAGTTTTACTTGTGTGGACTCGCTTTGGGAACACAAGGCTATAGAACTGTGATGAGGGAGACAACCGGGAGCCTATCTAGGCGTTTCCATGCTGGCCAGCTGAGAAGTTCACTTCAGCACCGCCAAGGCCTGAGTGAAAGATGCTCTGGTCCACTTGGAGAGCATTAAGAAAACGAACTGCAAATCTCATGTTACTAAATGGGACTATGGGTTGACATTACAGTGTTGTTGCTGAAACAAAGTTTGTAGCCACCTAACAAAGTGAATGTGAAACAAATTAACTTGTGTGAATTCATCTTCTCTCAACCTCTGTTCCCTGGCCTGTGCTTCCTAGTGAGGTAGGACACCAGGGTTGAGTTTTCAGCTGACCATCAAATCCCATCTTGCAGTTGTGTAGCATGGGGCTTCCTAGAGGCTACGTGGAAGTGGTACCAAGTGCCTTTCACCCTTGACTGTGTGCTGGAACCAAGAATTGAACTCTGAAGGATGCGGCAGATTTTGGATTCAACTGAATTAGAATGTGAAAGTTGTAAGGTCCTAGCAAGTGGCCAGTTTTATTCTTGAGGCTAAAATGAACTGCCTTCCTCTTAGAACATCAGGGCAGTGCTTCTCATCCTCTTTTGCTAAACTTTGGGGTTGCTCTTTATTGGTTGCCTTTTTTTTTTTTAAGTCTTGATTTCTGATGGCATCTCTGTAAGACATGCATAGATGCTTTGAGTCACTGACCTTAATGTCCTGGGCTAAGGAAGACAGTGACTTAGCCATTTAAATAAAGCCATTTAAACAAACGGTCTGGCGCCCTCTTTGTCCATCTGTCTATTCTGTGTGTCTGTGTGTTCAGGGCTAATGATTTTCAGTGAAACATCTTTTCTTTTCCTTCTTTCTTTCCTTCCTTTGTGTTTGTTTTGAAAAAGAGTCTCACTATAGCACAGGCTGTCCCAGCCTGGCTTTGAGCTTGTGATTGTCCTCCACTCTGACTTCTCAAGTGCTGGAACTACAAGCCTGGCTGCAGCACGCATTTCCTGCGCCACTTGGCTGTTAGGCGGGCTGTGTGTTTGGTAAATTAGGGGCATCGAATGCATTCGCACACCATTCCTGTGAATTATCTGTCACAAGGGTTTATGCACTGTGCATCTAATAGTTTATAAAAATCCACTTTACTTCCACTTTAGACTCAAGAGAGCAGATTGCAAATAGCAGTGCCCAGTGGAAAGTGGTGCTTACTTTTGGATCTGTTCAGATAGAACTGCTCCTTTAATGACTAGAGAAACTGGGGATGAAGATGCTTTTGGGGACTTGTTACTAGGATGCCGGCTGCAGGAGGGCAAAGAGCGTCGTCGGTATTGTTCCATGTCCTTGACCATGGAGGCCCCTCAGCAGCCGCGTGTTGATGTGTGGCGTAGAACGGCCGGGCAAGAGCTGCAAGGCAGACTCGAGATGGAGAAGAGAGGGCTGGCTTGGTCTGGACTCCCCAGGAGCTGGGAAGCTGATTGACAGTTCACGTGGCTTGCTTCTGTGTGAAGGCTCCCTTTGGAGTTCAGCTTCCAGGATGAGTGGTCTGGAGGAGAACAAGAGAAATACCAAGTCAGCTCCACTTTAGTTACTTTAGGCCTTGTACTTTATCTTTCTGGTATGGATAATGCGATTTACTCTTTGGGTCTCAGATAGTGCGAGATAAATGAGTTGTATAAGCCGTTTGAAGTTCTGTGAGAAAAAGAATCGCATGAGATCCTGGCTTAGCGCAAGTCCGGTTGGATGTCTTGGCTGCGGCGGTGGAAGGGCATCTTGAATTCAGCAGGCACTGTGCGTGGAATTGTGGGCTGGCGATTGACAGTTTGGTGTAAGATGCTTCTCGTGAGCGCCTGGAGCACAGGCAGGCCAGCTGAGAACTTTCCAGTGTGGTCTGTTATGAAGCAGTGACATTTGATAAATTAGGAGCATGGTTGCATTTGCAACTTCGGATATTATCAGTTTATGATGGATCTGTTGGGAGATAACCCCATTTTCTCTTCAGGAACATAGGTACTGTTGATCAAATAAAATAGCAGGCTAAGATTATGGGTAAGGTGGTTATAACTACAGTCCCAGCACTTTGGAGGATAGAGGCTAGCCTAGGCTACATAGTGAATTTCAGGTTAGCAAGGGCCATGTTAAAAAAAAAAAAAAAAAACCCAAAAAATCTGAAATGAGCAAGTAACTACCCAAAAAACCAAACCCAGACAAAAAATGCAATATAAGATGAAGATCAAGAATTATTTTATACCATAAATGGTCCATTAAATGAGGTTATGGATGTGGTTGCTGAGGGAAAGGGTCTTATTAGTGGAAGAAACTGTAAATTCACAGAAATGGATCCTTAAAAATCGCTGTATTATGAGCGAGTGTTCATAGAGGCTGCTCTATGAAAACCAAGTTGTCTGTCCAGTCTGTAGTGTTAGTTAGTGTCAGAGGAAGGGTAATCCTGCCGTGATTGTAACCTTGCCTTTCCTCTTGGTTTAGTTAATTTTAACGCAGTCATTATGCGTTATCTGTAGCTGTTTTGATCACATCAGCTGAAAAGATATTATAGTTGTGGTTTGGTAATTTAAAAAATAACATGGTTTTCTTACAACAGAAGCAGTGCATGCTTATTGAAGAAATGTTTTGAAAATATAAATAAGGCTTTAAAAAGATGGAAAGCCTGTAGAGAGTCTCACCTTCCAGTGCTGTTGGTGGACACCCAGTGACGGTCCCCCAGGGGCCCAGTGTGCTGCTGCCAGTGTGGTAGACTGAAGACCTGTTGGCTGTGGGCACCAAAGGCAGGCCTGCCAGTGGGGCAGCCTCACGCCTCTCAATTGATAACTCTAAATGAACTCTCCCAATCTGTGGCAGCACACTGGCGCCTGCGTTTACACGAGAGCTGGAGTCTGTGTTTGTTGCCTTGCCTGTTTGTACTCTTAGGTACATAAAGGGCTGCCAGTTCAGTCAGTATGTCGTGAGACATTGTCACCTTTGTGATAGGTGCTTCTGGTCACTCACTATTGCAGGCTTTTCACAAAGATCAGGAGAACTCTTGGACAGACAGATTTAGGACTGTAGTCCACCAGTTTTAACTACTTCTTTCTTTAGTTTTCCTTTTTTTTTCTCTAAAACTTTTTGAAATTGTGTATGTGTGTGTGTATGTGTGTGAGCATGTCTGTGGGGGGGTGTGTGTTCATTCAGGTATGTGCTGGCCAAATGTGGATGTGACCCATCACTCCTCCACGTTATTCTCTCCCGTCAGGGTCTGACCTTCAAGCCCGTGTAGAATTGATCTTTCCCTTTATCGTGGGCTGTCAGCTTCCTAGTACTTTCATTTCCTTCTTTGTACATCTGGGACCTCAGAGCTCAGCTCCACCCCGTCCCCTGTTTGTTTGTTTTTTTAAATTATTATTTTATTTCATTTCATCTCTGGATTTTCATCCCTAGACCTATCACACTATCTGGGTTCTGTTTTCTGTGTTTGTGCTGCTAAAAAACTCCTGTAGAGAGCTACACAACCCAAGGCTTACCCTTCAGTTAGCTGTGTAATCCTTCTTGAAGCCCGCCAGACGTCTTACTAAGTTTGGCGCCTTTCCTCAAGTCCCAAGGACCTTCACTGTCAGGGTATGATCCTGCCTGCTGCCTGGGCCTTCTGCCCTCTCCTCCAGTAGCTTGTGTGACCGCTTCTCTCTTACACATAGTTTTGTACCTGGCGATGGGAAAACTGATCGTTCCCTTCCCCATGTGCTGGACACTGTCTTGGCTTGTTTCCTCTGGAGGCTTCGTTCCATTGCTTCGTGCCCATCCCGTCTGCAGAGCCAGAACCATGCCTGCTTGACTGCCGTGTGCCAGGTGGTGTGGCAGAAGCAAGGGCAGCACTGACAGGGTCCCTGTCCTTGCTCTATTTATATTCCAGTGGGGGCAGATAAACAAGCAAACATATAAATAAACGGTCCCCAGCTGTTCCAAGGCCTAGGCACAAGTGCTCAGGAGGACCTCCTGTTGGAGAGTCTCGGAAGGGCAGTGCTTGCCATCTGAGGTGCCTAGAGGAGTTCTTCAGGGGAGGGAGGACTTGTTTCCCAGCCGAGGAGTCAGCACGAGAACTGCTTCTCTGTCGCCGGAAAGGGAGGTGTAGGGGCTGACTGTGTTGGGGCTCCATCGTAGTTCTGTGAGCTTAAGTCTGATGCTCATTTTCTCTCTCTTCCTCTTTGTCTTCCTGTCTCGTGTGCCTTCCTGACATTCTGCCTGTGATGCTTATCGCTAGTCTTCCTTAGTGTGAATGTTTCTTGGAAGAGTAGTTGATGCCAAGTGCCTCAGACCAAGGGCTATCCACACAGCCGCTGGCTGATGGGGTTAATTGCCAGCCCTCCCATGTCCGAGGAGAGGTCACGGAAGCCGAGTTCAGTCATGCCTGCAGTGTAGGGCCCCAGATGGAGACTGGGGTGGCCAGGCCTGGGGAACTCTGGACTGTGGATTGCTGAGGTGTGGAACGGTGGGTCTCGTCTGTCCCAGTGGGCTGCTCTGACAGATTTGGTGATTTTCTCAGTTCTGTGACTCTAGTGAGTCTCTGAGCTTGAAGGGACAGGTGGGAGCCTCTTCTGTGTGGCAGAAGTGATGGGAACTTGGGAGTAAGTATGACTTGAGGCTGGTATGTGAAGTAGAAACAGTCTATGAGACTGAGCCCTCAACTTGTAGGGCCACACTAGCTCCAATGGGTGCCTCACAACCAGCTATGAGTTCAGTTCTAGGTGATCCAGTGCCTTTAGATGTTAAGGGCACTGGAACACATGAATATCACATGTATGTGAGCAAAACACTCTAAAACATAAATAAGTATAAAAATTAATTATTTTTACTCTGTCTGTGTGAACTTGGTTTTGCGTGTGCTACAGAGAGTGTATGGAGATCACAGGATGACTTCTGGGGTCATTTCTCTTCTTCCATCTTGGTTGCTGGCCTTAAACTCAGCATTCTAGGCCCGGGCAACAAGTGCTTTACCCCTTGAGCCATCTTGCCAGTCTTGCATTTGTGCGTGAGTGCGGGTGCTTGCCAAGGCCACAAGAAGGCCTCAGGGCCCTCGGAACTAGTTACAGGAGTCGCAAGCTTCCGAGTTCATATTCTCTAGAAGACAAGCAAGAGGTCTTAACTGCTGAGGCTTTTTTCTGTCAGCCCCCGTGGTTTTTAGTCTTAGACGTGAGGTTTTAAGGATTGAACGCAGGTCCCTGTGCTTCCCTTCTCCCCGCCGTCCCCCTTCTTTTTTTCTCTAGGGATCATGTCCACTCCATTCTTTAGAAATCTTTAATCAAATAATTAAGTCAGATTAACCATGGTCTTTTCTCCTGTCATTAAAACTAACATAAAAATCATGTTACATGAAGAGGCCCAGCTAGGCAGGTAATTTAGTTGGTAACTCAAATAATTATGTATACTTTTGCTCACTGTATCATAGTTCAGTCTGTCATGTATGTAAGTGTTTTTTGAATACTTAGCCATGAGAATATTACATATATATGTAAGGTCAAGATTTAATAAATAAAATATTTCCCAATTGGTTAAGAATATTCTCATGTGAGCATGGCTTAAAACAGTTAAGTGTATGACCTAGTGAAAAAGACAGTGGCTGCAAGCACAGTTGGGCCTGCTGCTCTGTAAAGACGGAGCAGTCATAATCAGCAGCATTTTTTCTTGTGAAAATGTAAACATGGAGAAATAGCAAATGATATTTGAGCAGTCTTGTCGCAATAACTTTGGCCTTCATTCCTTGGGAGGGACTTGGGAAACCCTGGACTCCACATGCTGCACTCTGAGAACTGCTGCCTTTAGCATAGAATCTCTTCTTTCTACATAAAGCTCCCTGCTGGCTTACTCCAGCTCTCTATGCCTCTTCCTCAGTTCCGCCTTCCATATACCTGCACTCCAAACGCCCTATTGTCTGTTTGCCTCCCCCTCTCCTTTCTTCCTTTCTCTCTTCCCTTTTCTTATTTCTTATTTATTGAATCCAGGCTTTGCGCATGCTAGGCAAGTACTCTAATGCTCACTTGGGCTTCTCCAAGCAAGTTCCGAGAACCACTTCCTTTGGCTGCTCCCACTCTGCCCGACACATCACCTGGGCTGAAGAGAAAGCCCTTGGAGCCTCAGCGCCAAGCCCCTTTCTGTGCTGAACTTTTGGTGACAGCTCTTGGGGAAGGGTTCCTGGGAGCCTCTGGTTTATGTCTGCAGTCCTGTAGTTCCATCACAACAGGAAAGCATCCCTCTTACAATTAAATGAGGCTGTTCCAGGATGTAAGGCTGGTTCAGTGTTGGAAAAACCAACTGGTGCAATGTACCACTTTGGCTCGTAATGTAGAAAACTACACGACTGTGTCAGTTCTTTCAGAATTCCTTGTGAGAGAATCCAGCATCTGATTATGCTAAAACTTCACCAAACTTGGTAGAGCTTCTTCAGTGTGTTAAAGGACGTCTACAAGAGTCTGTGCCATTAAAAAAAAAAAAAAAAAACAAACTTCTTAAAAATCTCATTTATTCTTGGACCATTTCGTATGTCAATAATGAATTTTAATCATATATGTACCGCCAGCTCCTCCTTCCCTTTTCCCCTAAGCATCCCCAACACATACCCCTCCCTACTTTACGTCCTCTCCCGTTTTTGCTAAGAAACCACTAAGTTCTGTTAGTGCTGCCTGCTGGAATGTTGACCACCCATCTTGTTGACTTATTCTTGTGTAGATAATAGCTGCAGAGACTTCAGAGTTCCGTGTCGTGTCATGCCCTAAAGACAGCATTGCACAGCATTTTCCCCATCCTATGGCTCTTTCTGTCCCTTTTCTGTGATGTTCTCTGAGCCTTAGACCTGGAGTTCCTACTGATGTCCCATTTAGTACTGGGCTCTCCACAGACGCTTATGTTTAGTCCTTTGACCTGTTGTGAGTCACTGCAGAGAGATGCTTCTGTGGCCAAGGTTGAAGGTAGCACTAATCTATGGGATAAGAATAAACATGTATTTTATTAAAGTCATTTACTTTATATGTATGGGTGTTTTGCTTGCATGAATGTCTTGCATTGTGTGTGTGCCTGGTGCCTTTGGAGACGAGAAGAGAGTCCCCGGAACTGGATGGTTATGAGTTACTATGTGGGTGCTGGAAATTGAACTCAGGTCCTCTGGAAAAACAAGCAGCCAGTTCTCTTAACTGCTGAGCTACCTTTCCAGTTGCCAAAGTAAAAACATGACAACATGTCATTTTTCATTCCCCAGGGCGTATGACCCCTGAGCCATAGGCTTTGCCCAGGTTTACAGTACCAGGCCTGAATTCCTTCCTGTGGAATAGGCCTGAAATCCAATCCAAATGCAGTTAGTTCATGCACCAGTGGGCACATGCTGTCTGGCAGGTTAGTGCTGTATGTGTAGGTAGGGTTGGCTGCGGGGATAGTGTTGATGTTTTCTCCACTGCAGTGCCTAAGTTGTACTTTCCTATCCCCCTAGGAAAGCTAATGGGGGGGGGGTCCAGGTCACTTCCAGCTTGTTTTTTTTGTCCTTCTGCCAAAGTGTGGTATGTCTTCAGCAGTAGGCTGTTACCATCTGGTTCTGTTGGGCAACCAAGAGCAAGGGCAAATCGCCTGTAGGGCCTCCCTGACTAGTATCTCCTAGGGAGGTATCCCATGCTTGGTACTGAGATTTTCCTTTAATAACCCATATATTGGGAGGGAATCATTGTCTAATGATGTTAGAAATCTGTGTTTGAACTTACAAAGTAGTAAGCTCTTATATTTTTCTAAAGATACGTTTTTATTTACATGTATGTGTATAGACCTGCTTGTCTGTATGCATACAGCATGTATGCATTGCCTACAGAGGTAGGGGAGGGCATTAGATCCCATGGAAACAGGGATGCAGGCAACTGAGACTTAGTGGTAGGTACAGTGTGATATGACAGGGACTGCAGTGCCTTCAGTCAGTGAGACTGCTCTTCAGTTCCACATTGTGTGTGTGCACACGCATGTGCGTGCCTGTGACGTTTGGGAAATAAACTGATTCTTTCCAAGAACTGTTTTTCCTTTTTTAAGATTTATTTATTTATTATGTATACAGTGTTCTATCTGCATGAATGCCTCCAGGCCAGAAGAGGGCACCAGATCTCATTACAGGTGCTTGTGAGGCACCATGTGGCTGCTGGGAATTGAACTCAGGACCTCTGGAAGAGCAGCGAGTGCTCTCAACCACTGAGGCATCTCTCCAGCTCTTATCTTCTTTTTCAAGAAGCATCCCCAGTGTGTCACCTGAGAGAAACTGCTGAATAGGGAATAAGATTTCTTTTGCCGTTTTGGTGGTTTCAGCCCACAGCTTCAGTCTCTGCTATTGTAGGTGATGCAAAGCTGAACTTCATGTACGGAATAGGTGGTGGAGCAGAGCAGCTCCCCCATAGCTGACACAGGACTTCCAAGTGGCCCTTCCCCTTTAAATTTCCTGTCTCCTAAAATAACACTGCCGGCTGGGGACAAAGGCTTGAACGTGCGCCTGGCTGGGGGGAAATTCCTTTTTTCTTTTTAAAAATACTTTATTATTCTTATTATCTTAAATTACTTGCCTGTGTATGTCTGCATGTGGGTGCTGGTGCCTGTGGAGGCCACCCGGAGCTGGAGTGACCCGGTTGTGAGCTGTCTGACTTAGGAGCTGGGAATCGAACTCTGGTCCTCAGAAAGGGCGGCGAGTGCTCGTAACTACTCAGACATCTCTCCAGCCCCAAGACACATTTCATTTTATTTTGATTCAGGGTCTCTCTGTGTAGCCCTGTTTGCACTGGAATTCACTCTGTTGACCAGGCTGGCCTTGAACTCAGCCACCCACCTGCCTCTACCTCCCAAGTGCTGGGATTAAGGCACCAAGCCCAGAGACTGAGAGAGATTCCTTATGCAAACCTCCACACCTGATATCCTCTAGGTTCTGGATTTTCTGCCGGAGTCCATCAGATAAGTGACCTTTAGGTGAAGGATGGAGAGTTTGTTCTATGTCTAAGTAGGATGCTTTAGAAGGCATCCCAGGGTAACTGACCATCACTACCCAGGAATGTGATCTGCACCAGCCAGATGTCTCACAGGTACTATCTCATTCCCATCATCTGTGAGACATAGAGTAGGGTCCTTATGTTGCAGGTGAGGAACTAGAACCCTAATTTATGATAGACTTTATAAGTAAGCTGTTGGGTAGCTGATGAAACACACACACACACACACACACAGAGAGAGAGAGAGAGAGAGAGAGAGAGAGAGAGAGAGAGAGAGCTTTTTACCTAAATTATTTACCTAAATTATAGTGTAATATCATGAAACAAGACTTGGTATGAATGAACTTTTTGTCAGTGTAACTACATTTCAGGACTTCAGCCCACATTTTAGTTTAAAAATCAACAGGAAATGTTTGGAAGCCATAGCTCCAGAGTAGATCTACTTTGATGAGGAGTTCCTTTGTGATGAGGAGTTCTTTTGTATTCTGAGACCCCTGATTCTTGGGGAGTGTGTGATAGAGCAGGGTGCCCTGGCATGATGCAGTTAAAGTCTAGCTTTATAGTCATTCCTATGGGTTTTATCATGGATTTCGTCCTAAGAGGAACAACTTCCTTTAGATTCTGTTTTCAGAACCATCACTGATAGGAATTTGTGTTGTAAATTTGGGGGTTTTGTTAGATGTCCTGGTCTTTGGCTGGCACCTGGGATCTTTTAAAAATTGCTGTTGGGAAAGAGATGAGGAGATCTTGGTTGTACTGCTGAGACTATCCTGAATTAGTTCAGAAATATTAGCAAAGGTATAAATCAGGGTGACTCACTCATTTGGTGTGTGTGTGTGTGTGTGTGTGTGTGTGTGAGAGAGAGAGAGAGAGAGAGAGAGAGAGAGAGAGAGAGAGAGATCTAACTTGAATAAAAGAGCAAATTATAAAACTAACAGTTCTTAAAAGATTTGTGTAGGGAGGGAGGGTTGGCACCTAGAAATGACATACCTGCAATATGACTATCGGTATTTTCCTAAACAGGCATAATTTTAAGCAACAGGATAAAGCGTGTTACTGTTTCAAGGTTGAGAGGCAGCAGAGTGAAGAAGCTGTGCAGCTCCTTGGGGACCATGACATGTTTAACTAGACTGTGCCTGTGTAACAGGATGGCCCACTTGTTTGTCCCGGCCTCCTGGCTAGCTTAGCCCCGAAATAACCACACAGAAACTGTATTAATTAAATCACTGCTTGGCTCATTAGCTCTAGTTTCTTATTTGTTAATTCTTACATCTTAATTTAACGTATTTCTATTAATCTTTTTATTGCCACATGGCAGTGGCTTACCTGATAAAATTCCTAGCGTCTATCTCTGGCGGATCCATGGCATCTCTCTGACTCTGCTTTCTTCCTCCCAGAATTTAGTTCTGTCTTTCCTACCTATCTAAGTTCTGCCCTATCAAGGGCCCAAAGCAGTTTCTTTATTAACCAATGAAAGCAACACAAAGACAGAAGGACCCCCTCCACCATGCCTGTACCTCACCAACTGGGCTGATGGCAGTTCTTGTCGTGTGAGATGGTTGTGAGCACTCATAAGAAATCACAATTTTACAATGACCTGTAACCCAAACCTGGAGTGTGGTCTTTAAGGCAAAGTGGGAGGCATTATGTGTTGTTTACTTGCAAGATACTGTCAGGCCTCATTAACTCTTCAGTCGTTGATTATCTGGAAGAGTTTCTGATTCCTTTAAGCTTGAGAAAGAAGAGGACCAGATGTATGATAGCTCAAAGTGTTCCATATACTCACAAAAAACAACTGGACATATTGCTTGCAAGTCAACACTACCAAGATAAACCAAGTGAAAAGTGGGGAAAGGTGTGACTAGGCACTTATTCAAGAAAACAAGCAAATGGCCAGCAGACACATGAAAAGATGCTTAGCATGATGAGGACAAGATTCCCCTTCACACGCGGATGGCTGCTATTTAACAACAAACAATGTGAGAAGCTAATAGCAGAATCCTCGGGGATTGCTGGGAGTGTCTGCCTGCTGCTGCTGCTGCTGCTGCTGCTGAGGAAAGCAAGTGCTTGCTCGTCATATGGAGTTATCGTATGGCCCTGTGAATTTACTCCTGTGCACACAGCCAACAGACTAGAAACCATGTTCACATGGAAACGACCGTTGACAGTGGCATGGTGTTGGGGCTCCTTCCCAGGTCCTGGAAGTGACTGTTGCACATCATTTGGGTGCAGTAAATGTCACTGACTGTGTGCTTCAGCTAGAGCGGTACAATAAAGGACAGAAATTCAACACGATACTTGTTTTAGTCATGGTGGGAAGTAGGTGGCATGCAGGCAGACCTGGTGCTGGAAAAGGAGCTGAGAGTTCTGTATCTAGACCTGCCGGCAGCAGGAAGAGAAAGCCACACTGGGTATGGCTTGAGCATCTGAGACCTGAGAGCCCGCTTCCACAGTGACACACCTCCTAATAGTGTTACTTCCTGTGGTCCAAACACTCAAACACTTGCTTCTCTGGGGCCATTCAAAGGAATGGCCTAGCACTTACTCCTAGTTTACCTTAGTACTGACTTACCCAAAGTAATTTCTTAAGCTTTACTTTGGGTCATTTTAGGAAATTATTTTCGGTTCAGTGAAATATTTTGTAGTTCTTTTCTTGTCTTTCTTCAGAAAAGATGGGGAAAGGAAGCATGCTGTGAGAGTTTTAGTATCTCCTCTTAGTACAAAGTTACACAGATATAGCGTGGCGCCCCAGGGGGCTCCTCGAGACCCTGAAGCAGACCGCAAGCTCACATTGCTTTGTAGCAGTGCTTGCTGCTCCTCCCTCGTTCTCCAGGTGCACAGTGTGTTTTCCACATGCAGTATGACGCAGGATGACACCGTCTCTCTGTGACCAATGGTTTAGTGCCGGGGTGTGTCTGTTTTGCTTTGTTTTTAAAAATTCTCTAAGGTAAGCCCCGTGAGACCACCATTGTATTAACATAGAAATCCAGAAGACTCTCTTTGAGAACTTAGCTTTTGAACTGCTCAAGAGTCACTAGATTTGGAACCCGGGTGTTCTTTTTAGGACATCATAGGTTTCCTCTTTAAGCAAAGATCTTGGCTATTGGAAAACCATCTTTCAAACTTGAACTCTCTTTACATTAACTTTATCATAGTTAGCTCCCCAAACTTTTAAAGTTCATAATGTATTTTAACTATGATAATGACAACTAGTATTTATTGTTTGTTGTGTCGAGGTAATTTTGTGGATAATCTTCCCCAAACAGCAGATTAGGTACTGTTACTTTCATTTTACATCTAGGGTAGGGCATAGTTAAGTAACTCACCTCCAGTGCCACGGCTGGTAAGTGGCACGCATGGCCTTTGGACTCCTGATATCGTCCTGTTAGCACTAGGGCGAGTGTTTTCTCTTACAAACATTGCCTAATGCAGCTCTCTGGCAATGCATGCGTGGCATTTCTACCTGCGATGCCTACACCTTACCTCACTGTAGTGCTGCACTGAGCGGCAGAGAGAGGGCTTGGGCTGGGCTGCTCAAGGCTGGAGCTCCAGCGAGGGGGTGCTTGGCTGAGAAACGGGGGGTCCAGGACAGGAGGATGGGGAGCTCTCTATAAGGGGCCAACCAAGCCTTGTGTTCTGGCACTTCTGGTCCTGTTCATTTATCTCATTTGACTTTTCTATGGGTTTTGCTGACAACCAGAAAGGAGAGAAAAGGTTGAAGGGAGGTGGTATTAGAAAGATCCACTTTTTAAGAAGGGTTTCAAAGCCCTGCTTTATTTTATCATGAGTTATAACTGATTCCCAGAATGGTATATTTATTTTAACACATTAGCAGCAGCAGGCTGGGAGAGCCCAGTGGATAAAACTTTTGGTGTCCTACCCTGAATTTGGGTCTCTACTCCTGGATAAAACCTGACAGGCACAGTGGTTGGCTTTTGTCATCCTGTCCTAGTTCTCGACACACCTGGGAAGGGGCATCTGTGTTGTTTTGAAAGACAAGGGCCTCCAAAGGGAGTGGCACTGTTAGAAGTGTGGCTTTGTTAGAGCAGGGGTAGTCTTGTTGGAGGCTGACCTTGGGGCCTCATATATGCTCAAGTCACACCCATTGTCTCAGTCCACTTCCTGTTGCTGGTGAATCAAGATGTAGGACTCTCAGCCCCCTCTCCAGCACCATGTCTGTCTGCATGCCGCCATACTCCCCACCGTGATAATGGACAATAAGCCAGCCACCACAATTAAATGTTTTCCTTTGTAAGAGTTGCTGGAGTCATGGTGTCCCTTCATAGCAATAGAAACCCTAACTAAGGCAGCATCCCAACTGAGGAATTACCTGTATCAGATTTGCCTATCTGTAGGGCATTTTCTTGTCTGCTAATTGATATAGGAGGCCCCAGCCAACTTGTGGGTGTTGCCACCCCTAGGCAGATCAGACAGGGCTGTATATAAGGTAATATGGGGAGCAAGCCAGTAAGCAGCACTCCTCCATAGTCTGTTTCACTTCTTGCCTTCAAGTTGGCTTCCTGCAATGATGGACTATAACTTGTAAATCAAATAAACCCTTTCCTTTCCAAGTTGGTTTTACTCTGTGTTTATCACTGCAATAGAAAGTAGGAACTGCCCCCTCTAGGTTGAAGGAGAGCCCCTACCTCAGTAATAGTAGAAAGTGGAGAGACATTGAGGAAGAATCTGACCTCAACCTCTGGCCTCTACATGTATGTGCACATGTGAACATATATACATATGTTCATGTACAGCACACATCACACACACATGAAAGAAAATAGAAAAATGAGCAGCAACAAGAATTACAGATATTAGTGAGTGAATAGCTTCATGTTAGTACAGCGAAATGAATTTTTGAGGTTCAGGTTTAAGATTGATTCTTAGTGGTTTAGGCAGCTTATGAAAGAGCACACCATAGGGGCAGCACTGTGGGGGGTACCTCAATCTCATGTGGGGTGTGGCGGGACCATCCTCCCAACATACACCAAAGACCTATAGCCCCCTTCAGGATGTGGTCCTAATGGTATAAGGGTCCTTCATAAAGTCCCACCCTTTGTTTGAGGTTCAGGGTGCCTCCCCACCACACTTTAGGTTTTAACAACCAGGGCCCTTGGGGGACACTGTGTACTCAAACTATAGCAATGTTGTGATCAGGTTTCTTGGGGTCACATGACTGTGGAGTCACACTGATAGCATTGTGTTATGAAGAATATGCTAAGACTTCTAGCAGTAAGTCAGGTATGACCAGGAGATCTTCTCCAAGACTGAGGAATGCTAAAATATTCCCTTCATATCAAAATACCTCATTGTATAAATTGGAAAGCTGGTGTCAGGCGAGAGAGCAAGGCTGTTTAACCCCTCCACCCTGTGGGCCTGAGGTCCGTGCAGGGAAGTGGAGTGACGGCTTGGGTGCTCTAATAATCTAGGCAGTTTTCAAGAAGGAAACACTCAGTATCTAAAATGGGCATTAGAGTTCCTTTCTCCACAGTGATGCTTTGTGTTAGGAGCTTTTTCCTCCAGAGATTTTTCTGTGCTTGCCGACCTCATGAACTACTCTGTTCTGAACCCTGTGTTGTGTTCAAAACAACACTGTATTGGCAGCCCAGACTTCCTTGTAGGATATGGGAAGCTCAGAGCGTTGTCATGGTCTTGTGTTCTGTATGTCGCACATGAGGTCCAGAGGGTAGTGGGGTGGGAGAGATGTCAAGAGGTGCATTTATGAAGAGTAACTCATCTAGGTAAAGATACATGTACCTGTATTTAGAAAGTGTTTATTGTGTATAGGAAATAGGCAGAAGTAGATTTCAGAAGCTCTTAATACACAGGCAAGAGCATATATGGTGTTTATGAGAAGATAATATATATAGCATCACCTAGGGAAAAATACCAACCACCCTAATCTCCAATTTTCTATTGAAGTATTATATTATATTATTTTATATTATTTATGAGAGAGGGCTTCACTTTGTAACCTGGCTGGCCTTGAACTCATGGAGATCTGCCTGCCTCCTGAGTGTTGAGATTAGTTAGTTAGAGTGTGTCCCAGGCCCAGCATATATTTTAATTATGTAGAACAAACAAAGGGAAAGCCATGGTGCTAGATTGGAGTGTGTGGATGGACTGTGCCTTTGGAGGGAGCTAGGTGGCTTTGCACAAGTGACCGAGCCATTCAGAGCCTCAGCTTTGTTTTCCGTCATGTGTTTTAGAGAGTGTACACATGAATATACGCTGTGGGATGATCCCTGTCTGTCCCCTTGTGAGCATTTCAATCTGAAGGCTCATAATCTAATACCTGGTCAGGGAGCCTGTGGTACTAGTTGAAGACTTTGGAGTCCCTTAGGCGAGGTGGGCCTTTGGAGGCTATGGCTGCCCCAGGTTCCCGGATCCTGATCTGCCACAAATGGAAAACCACCGCCTCACAGTCTTGCTGCTACACTGAGGGGTTCTGCCACCTCTGTGCTTTCCGGTCATGGCAAACTAAATCTCACCCCAACTGGGCCAGAATAACCTTCTTCTTCCCTAATCACTCCGTCAGGGGTTTTGGCAGCAGCACACAGCAGTCACTGACACACCTCTGCTTATCTGCAGGTGGGCTGCAGGCGCCCGAGGGAGCAAGGGCATCTCCGTGGCTTGTCACTAGTGCTAGCTTGGCGCCTGGCTCCGTCATCCCTTTAGCAAGCAAATGTGGCACGTTTGCAAGTGGCATTATTGGTGTGGGACTGCAAATAAACTTGGTTTCGTGTTTATTATAACTATGCTTTGTTTCTGCGATCATAACCTACCCTGTGTGTAAAGAACTATATGAATGAGCATATCTAGCCCTAAGTGGGGCCACTTAGGAAAATATTTCTGAAGTGTTTTTTGTGTACCTGATTGTTGGGCTTCTCTCTGCCGCCGTGTTATTAGTCAGGAATCTACTTAGTTGAATGTTTGCTTGTGTAGCCCTGCCTTTGACTGTAATTACATGAGTTTGTAGCCCGTGTCTTGGGGAAGCCAGATGTGTTTGAACACCTCCGAGGGGCTGAAGGCTTGAAGCCATGTGTCTAGGACGTACTGCTTCCAACTTTCCAGAATCACTAAGGTATGGTGCTCATTCTCTGTGCTTCTAGTCTTGTTTCAGAAGTTCTTCAGCTGTCAGAGATCGTATGGCTCTGCCTCTTTGGATGACTTAATGCCGTACTGTCAGGCTTTGGAGAAAAGACTGTCAGATGTGACTTGCCTGCTGAGGAGGTGTTCTGGATGGGGAAGGCCCAAGCAAAGCATGTGGACTGAACAGGTGCTGCCAGACACCGGTTGGCATCCACCAGACCTGTGATGAGACCCAAGGATTTGTGGTTTTGGCAAGTTCTCTATTGACATTAGTGCTTTTGCTCTGGGCGCCAGGTTTAGTGTGGAAGCTAACCAGAAGTAGTTGTGTGAAGAGTGCACACACTGTGTTTGGAGGCCAGTGTGGGAGCTAACCAGAGGTAGTTGTGTGGAGAGCACACACACTGTGATGGGGGCCAGTGTGGGAGCTAACCAGAGGGAATTGTATGGAGAGCACACACACTGTGATGGGGGCCAGTGTGGGAGCTAACCAGAGGTAGTCATCATATGAAGAGGACTCTGTGCTTGGTGGAGGAATCTGCAAAGAGGGAATAGCTCTTGACAGTGATACTGCTGCCTAGCGTGATGGTCCTGATGGTGCTGGTGCTGAAGAGATCTGGAAACAGTTCACCCTCAAAAGAGTTGTAAGCCTCATTTCCATTAGAAGAGCTGTGTGTGCAGAATTGAAAAGACGGAAACATGTTCCTCTAAACACACTTTATTTTCTCACCCTATGTGTTTTATGCTAGAAATGAGGTTCTTACTATTTTAATATAGTGCTTATTTTAATAATGTGCTTATTGAAGGACGGTGTTGAATAGTATGAGCAGTGGTAGCGCCATTGCCCTCTTGGCGTTCATTAGCAGAAATCTCCTTGTTGATATCTCCATTGATATCTACTACCTGACTAATCTTTAGAGCCTCATTTTTTTGTTCAATATATTTTCATATCAAGTGTAATTTTGAAGCTCCCCGCACACCTTTGTTATTTTTATTTTTTTGAATTTCTGTTCTTGTCACAGTTTTGGGGGTGGTTAATCTTTTTATTTTAAACATGTGATCCTCCTATTTAAAATATTAATTCTTATGTTATATGCTTCAAATATTTATTAAAAAATGTTTATGTTTTTAAAGCTTGTGAACCATCATAATGGCATGTGCCTACTTCCCTAGTTGTTTTGGAGGCTGATGCAGGAAGTTCACATGAGCTTATGAGTTTGAGATCAGTTAGGTGACACAGTGAGACTCAGCAACAACAAAAACATGACAAAAGTCTTCATCCTCCCTTACCCGACAACCACCATCATTTTCCATTTTAGCCTTGGTGCTAAAGGGGAGCATTCTTTCTCACTCTGAGATCTTATAAATATTAACCTGCACTTTTATTACACTGCAGTGACTTTTTTTTAATGGTCATCTATAATTTAGTATAAACAAGTAAATATAGTTTATGTATTCTTAGTGGGTTTTTTTAATTTTTTGAGACAGGGTTTCTTTGTAGTTTTGCCTCCTGTCCTGGAACTAGCCTATAGATCAGGCTGGCCTTGAACTCTCAGAGATCCGCCTGCCTCTGCCTCCTGAGTGTAAACAGGCAGATTCAGGTCAAAGTAGACACAAGCTATTCAGCTCACCTGGCTCTGAGTCCTCGGAATCCTGAGAAAGCCAAGGGAGAGAAGAGCATAGATACCCCAGCAGCTCTTGGGCCCCTAGCAAGAGGCAGTTGTAATTCACTTGACAAAAAGCAAGCTTGATGTGATGTAATCCCTTCCCTGATCTGTGTCCCCAGACCTTTCTCATCCTAGGAAGTGGTTTATTTTCTTCCCAGTTGCAGCATTATGACAACGATTTATTTGTTTATTTCTTTTTAGATGCTCTTATCTAGTCCAGACTGGCCTCTAGCTCAAAGTGTAGCTGAAGATAGTTTTGACCTTCTAATAGGCGTGGGAAAATAAAGTCAGAATCCACAAGACAGTATCAGGAGGGAGTTTTAGGGATCATTCAGATCCTGAAATCCACCCGCCTTTATTTTTCCACAGCTTTTTATACCCAACGTAAACTGGGGGAGAAGTTAACAGAAAGCTTCATTAGCATAGTAGCACCAGACTTCCCCCATCAGCATTCTGTTTCCTATGGGAGCAATCTGACCCAAGTCAGGAATATTCAGCCCCTCCCCAGGTGACCGCACAGATACGATGGAAGGACACTGACATATCCTGACCACCTGTCGGGACGGCTAGAGCTATCTTAACTTCTAAAGAGGCTAGACAGCCACCTCCTGATGTGATTAAGCCTTGTCATTCTCCAAACTCTCTGACCATTGGATTAGGTGGGAAATGGGCCTGCATTTCTCAGCCCCCACACTGATCCTCCTGCCTCAGTTTCCGGAATACTGTGTTTATAGACATGTCTTCATGGCTATTTTTTCTCTCTGCCACCCACTTTGTATCAATGCCACCGTGCATCTCGGAAGCTCTCTATTGAAGCTCACCATTCTAAAACATTAGCCCTAGCCACCAAAGCCTTATGTGGTATCTGCCGTGGTGTCCTTGGTTTCTGCAGTTCCTTTTGTCTGCTGCAGAGTGTCCCATAAGCAGCTTCAGCACTGTAAATCAGAGGATGGTACTCCCTCCTTATCCTTTCAGAGGTTCTTTTTACACTTCAGATAAGGAGCTGCTCTGCCTCATCTCCTCGTCTGCCTTCCCCTGTCTACTCTGCTAGTATCAGCCAAACTGCTTTTGTCCCTTGAACAAGTTTCTTGGGGTCTTCGCATTGACTGGACCTTGTCTGGAATCCAGAAACTCCTCCTAATGTCTTCTCATCTCTTCCTGGACTCCAGATCACGAAGATGACTGGTCGTCTACCTGATTATCCTGCCCGGTTCTTTGCGTTAGCTCTCTGTACATCACACGACCACGTCCCTTTACTTTAGTGCTCTTCTGTTCTGGAATTGAAGCCCCAGGACCTCACGAGTTCTTCCTTTCTGTTACGGTGTGAGAGTGGTACAGGGTACCTGTGGGGACCGTTCCTGCGTTAGTTATGCCTCTGCTAGCCAGGACTGCCTATGCTGGACAGGTGCTCTACCACAGAGCTCCGTCTTCAGGCCCAGCTTCTCCATCTTGAGCTTCAGTATGGGGTACTGCTTCCAGAAAGTTTTCCTGGTTGTCAAAGGTCAAAAGTTTAAGGTTCTACTTGGAGCCTATTCTAAGGATATAAGAAAGAACATTTTAATATAACTCCTGTCAGTGCTTCGTCTTATAAATACATTGTCAATATGGTTCCGGACATTCTTTTAACCCGAAGGGACAGCACAAATATGGCGTAATAATTTTAAATATTTCCTGCCCAAGATCATGATTTCTTTACTTCTGAATTGCAGCCTAGACTTTTATCCTATAATTAGGAAGCTTATGAGATTATATCATGTTATTTTACTATTTTTAGAATACTTCCTGAACTCCGAGCCAGTGCATCTGCATAGCCTTATTATATAGCTATATGGCTGGTTGGTTCTCTGTGTGTCCAGACATGTTGCCCTTGGACTGTATGCACGCGTGTTCACATTATTGTGTTGTTTTATTCTTTATTGTCTTCGCCTTGCCTTCAGGACACTCATGCACAAGGCTGCTGCCACCAAGTAGCAGTTGAATCTGGCGTCAGTTCCACCTCGATTTCGGTATTTTAACGTTTGGTTATTGTTTACTTGAAATTCATCTCATCTGTGCAGTAAGCACCCCCAGACTGATTCAGCAGAAACCCTTCCTTCCTGAGGTTGTTTGTGGAATTTGTGGGAAAGTAGATAATGCAGTCTTACTCTTGGGCAGGGCTTCCCTGTGCTTCTCTGGAGTGTTCCAGGGGTGCCGTGTTTCTAGGGTGCTCTTTGAATTTCATTCATGCTTATGGCTGCCCTGAGAGTTCAGCAAAGGAGCCTTCCCAGACTTTTGGAGAGCAAACAAACCGGTTTGTAACCCCATTATTTGCGGACTTATCTACCTTTCACGCATCGCTTGGAGTCAGCTGTTGCTCAGCTGTGTGCAGCACCCACCCTCAGATCTCCAGTTTACTACAGGCGGTTGCTCTTGTGCCAGTGCTTTCTGCGGACACCTCCCAGAGCACACGGTCGCCCATTTGCCCCACAGCCAAGAATTTATGTTCTTTAGGAATGTGCTGGTAACATCTGAGAAACAGCAAATATTTGTTATAAAACACTGTCCGTCATGGTGTGTATTTGGAGGTAGTGACATTCGAGAAGGCTTCCTCAAATTTCTGATGGGTGGTCAAGGGGAGATGTGGTTTTATGGCCTTTAGCCCACTTTGTCTAGCACTGTAAGGAAGAACTTCACTAAAGTTTTTGTTTATTATTATTTTTTAATTGTGTGTGTGCATGTGTGTGTGTATGCATGTGCATGTACATTCATGTGCGTACAAGTGCCAGAGACCACAGGTATCTAGACAATCCTGGCGTTCTAGGTGGTTGTGGTCCCACCAATGTGGGTACTGTACCAGTTGTTGTTTTTTGCTTTTTGGTTTTTGGGGGCTCACCACCCAGCTTCTAAGTAAATTTCTTATGAGTGCCTGGCCTTAGCTTGGCTTACGTCTAGCCAGCTTTTCTTAAATTATCCCATCTACCTTTTGCTCTTGGCTTTCTCCTTTCTATGTTTCTGTATACCTTTTCTTTCCTTTTTATTTCATGTGTGGCTGGTGGCTGCCCCCTTCTTTTTGCTCCTTGATCACCTTCTGTTTATTCTCTCTGCCTGCCAGCCCCACCTGTCCTTGCCCCTGCCTCGCTATTGGCCCCATTCAGCTCTTTATTAGACCATCAGGTGTTTTTTAGACAGGCAAAGCAACACAGCTTCACAGAGTTAAACAAATGCAGCATAAAAGAATGCAACACATCTTTGCATCATTAAACAAATGTTCCACAGTATAAACAATGTAACACATCTTAAAATAATATTCTACGACAGGAAACCAAACTCGGATCCTCTGCAATCTTAAACACTGAGTCTTCTCTCCAGCTAACTGATTATGTCTTTATTACTACTTTTGGGGTATCTGAAGACATTGGGTCCAGTGCATGATATAATAAGTTTGTTGAATTAGACAAAGATTCCTACTAATAGCAAGGAAGTAAATTGAATATTTTTGTGTTTGGTATCTAGTGTGGCCTAGCTTGTAACCATTTTTTCTTTTTCTTTTTCTTTGGTTTTTCAAGACAGGGTTTCTCTGTGTAGCTTTGGAGCCTGTCCTGGAGCTAGTTCTTGTAGACAAGGCTGGCCTCGAACTCACAGAGATCCACCTGTCTCTGCCTCCTGAGTGCTGGGATTAAAGTTGTGTGCCACCACCACCCAGCTTGGACCGTTTTACAGAGCAGTTTCAGTAATAAATATCTTTTAATATATAAAATGTTTTGTATGACAAAAAAGGTGTGTGCACATGCCTGCATTTGTATGTGTGTATCACATGTGTTTGTGCATGCTTTCTTTTCCCTTTCCCTTTTTGGTTAAAAGTTTACTTGTTATAGAAAACTGGGAAGACCTGCATGCATCACATACAAGTATGGTAAAGTCTGTGTTCTCTCTAGCTACTTAGAATGTCTGTTAGGATTTGTCACGTATTGTCCATTATTTCTCTTCTCCATAAAGTGGTTGAGCATTGTCTACATCTATGGTCATTGCAATCATTTAATTTTGTACTTTGCCAATAATCCCCCCCACCCCACAGACACACACTTTTTTCTTTTTGTTGAGGCAGAGACCCAGTGTCGAACTCTCAGAAGCTTTGCTGTCTCTGCCTCCCACATCTGGCCTTTATGAACAGCTGTTGGAAGGTTAGTTTAACTTTCCTTCTCTGGGCTTTCCTCCACATGAACATTCAACCAAAAGGCACACACTTTTCATGGTAAGAATAGAAATAACCAGAAGGTTGAGAAGCTAAAGCTGGAATGGAAAGTAAGGTGCCTGTGTAATTCTTAGCATGAGGGGTCAACTCCTGGTTAGTCTCAGTTAGCCAGCCTTCCTTCTTTCCTTCCTTGGTTTTTCGAGACAGGGTTTCTCTGTGTAGCTGCCCTGGCTGTCCTGGAACTCTCTCTGTAGACCAGACTGGGATTAGAGTTGTTTACCCCCACCACCCAGCTGGACTCTTTGTTTTACTGAGAAGCCATCAGAAGCTAACCCATGCTTGAACTTGACTGTGGAGGACCCAGTTTGCCAAAAGCTGCAGCATTTTTAGCTAGCAAATCCTCCTTTTTTGTAAGTAAGCCCCTTTATTAGCGTTCCGTGCCTTGTCTCTTGCGGCAGTAGTCATCTTTATTCCCCATCTCAAGAACATGGCTTGAGTCATCTGGCCCTTCCCAGTGCTGGAGTTTCACCCTACTGCTGCGGATGAAACCTTGTTGTCAGTTTAGATCTGAAACGGACTTATCCCCAGCAAGGCATAAAGTGAATCATTGTGGCTATGTCACTAAAAGCTTCCTTCTGTACCTGTCTCACAAAGGGGTCAGATCACATATGGATGACACACTAAATTTACAAAATTCCTGCATAACTCATACTTAATATGCTTCTAAATGTTTTTTAAATACCCTGTGTATACTCAATGTTACTTGGTTTTGCTATGCCCAAGTTTCTGGTCCCCAAATGAATTCATGGAGTCAGATTTCTGATGCAAATTACATGAGGGTTTTAATAATATTCAGACTCGAATTTGGACACCAATTCAGTGGGTGAAGGAAGCGCAGCCCCAAACCCAGGGAAGGGATAAACTTTTACCGCCGTAGTCAGGGGAGTCCTGTTGTCTTGGGATTGGGTAAGGAGTACATAGGATAAGGTAGTTTCTGAACCCATTGGTCAGTTTTGGGGCATGAAAACCTTACAAAGAGCCATTAATAATTGACAAGATATCTTCAAGGACAGAATTCCTCTCAAAAACATCTGGACCTTGTTAAATTTTATGGACCTGCTCCCTATCTTCTTAATTGGCCATTTTTAGGGTATCTGTTCAGATTTCTCCTGTGGCAGCACGTTTCTGGAGCTGAGATTGCCCACCTCCCAGATCATTATATGGCTTAAGATGAAGCAAAGTCAGGTGCTCGCAGTTTCTGTATTTCACCTTTGTAGTTGCTCTCCACTTGTAGATCCATCCACTTCAGCCAGTCATTTAGGAATGTGTGCAGATGGTAGCTCAAATGATGTGTGTTTGATGTTGAAGCATTCACATCAAAGAGACATGGGTGGGAGGAGTTGCATGCAGCCGCCTGCAGCACCTGCTAGAGAGCAGCGTGAACCCTGTACCAGTTTGTGTATTCCCTCACAAGGTTTATTCTCATTTCCTCCACTCTGTTAAAGATTTCACTTGAACCAGTACCTGAGTGCTGAGAACTGATACCGTCTCAAAGGATCTCAAAGAAATGCGATTCAGTGATAACTCTGTTTCCTTTATACTTCTTATCTAATCTGACATGAACCTCCTTTGAGAAGTGTCCATTATGAAAGTTAGCTCACAGGTCAGACACCTGTCTTCCTTGTCAAGTGTTTCCTATCATCTCGAGTCTAAATCGTCCTCTTTTTTATTAGTCAAATTTGTTGTTTGACAATTTTACACAGATACCAAATGTATACTGACTTCTCTCAGCCTCCGCCCACTCCCATCCCCCTCTTTTTCCAACATTCGTGTCTGTTGCTTTGTGATTTACCAGTTTAACCAGGGTTGTCTGTGATCTGTGTTTGGAGCTTTCCATGGGAACCTGGTCCAGTCTGAGAGCACTTGGTTAACTTCATGGCACTCGCACCACCATTACACAGGTGGAAACATCTTGCCCAGGAGGTTTGTTTGTTTTTGGTTCATGGGGTTCACAGATTGTAGCTACAAATATTCTCCGTCCCGCTGGTCCCCTGAACCAGGTTTTCTCTGCCCGCCTGTTCCCAAAGGTGCTTATAAAATAACTACTCTGAGGCTTAATATTAGTTACATACTCTTTGGCCTATTAGCTCAGGCTTCTTATTAACTAACTCTTACATCTTAAATCAACCCATTTCTGTTGTTTTATATTTTATCATGAGGCTCGTGGTTTGTTACTTTACATCTTGCTTCATGGGCAGCTACATGGTGACTGTCTGACTCTGCTTGCTTTCTTCCTGCATTCAGTTTAGTTTTCCTGCCTAGCTATATTCTGCCCTGCCATAGGCCAAAGTAGCTTCTTTATTAACCAGTGGTAATAAAACATATTGATAGCATACAGAGGGGATCCCACAACAACAGATGGATAAGAGCAATGGTGCATTTTTCTCCAGCAGCAACCTGCATTGCACCTTGTAGGGAGGCCTCTTGTTTGTTCCTGGCTGCTCAGCCCCAAAATAACCACACAGAAACTGTATTAGTTAAATCACTGCTTGGCCCATTAGCTCTAGCTTCTTATTGGCTAACTTTTACATCTTAATTTAACATATTTCTATTAATCTGTGTATTGTCAGGTGGCTGTGGCTTACCGGCAAAGTTTTGGCATGTCTATCTCTGGCAGTGGCTCCATGGCTTCTCCTGACTCCACCTTCTTTTTCCCAGCATTTAGTTTTGTTTTCCCCGCCTACCTCTGTTGCTGCCCTGCTATAGGCTCAAGCCAGCTTTCTTTATTTATTAATGGTAATCACAGCATACAGAGGGGAATTCCACATCAGTACCTTCTAGAACTTTGAAAGCTAGACAGCAGGGATGACGTTTCCAGCTCTGTTCTAGCTTGTTTCCTCTAAGTCTTCCAGCAAGGCACATGATAGCTTCAGCAGTGGGGTCACATCCTCTAATTCCGATGCTCAGACAGTAGAATTAGGTAGTTCTGTGCTGCTATGATACACAGCCAGAAGACCTTATGGAGCAGAGTTTAAATTTTGGCTTATGGTTTCAGAAGGGCAGATATGACAGCAAGAGCAGGAACCTGAGAGCTCACATCTTTAACTGCAAGCAGATAGAACAAATAGGAAGTGAGGGGATACTATAAATGTTCAGTGTTGTAGTTCCTTTAGCTTGGCAGCAACACCCAAACCTCTCCAAACAGCAACCACACCCGCGAACCAAGTATTCAAATACCCGAGCCTGTGGGGACATTCCTCATCAAACCAGAACAGCTAGGAGGACTGACTAAGATCCTGTATGGTTTGGGGCTTCAGGGCCTCCCTGACTATGGAGGTGTCCCACAGTGGGACTGGGGTTTATTTAGTCATTCGTTGCCCCTACAGTCAACATCGTCTGGAGTCTAGATTAATTGATGTCACACATTAGAGTCACTATATTTGGAAAGAGAGATAATAAGCTCTTGTGATTTAACTCTTAGAAAGAGTAAAATTTTCAAACATGATACTATATAATTTATGATACTGTGGAGGTCAAGGTAATACATTCAAATTTTTGTTTCACCAAGGGATACAATAGCACTGGTGTATTTAAGTATTTACCAAGCTTTATTTAAAGCCAGAATTGAGGCCGACAGTTTCCTCAGGATATCTTAAAATTTCCTCTTAGTATCTCAGGAGTATTTATTGGTCTGGAGGTTAAAGAGGGAAATAAACATTTATTTTAAGCAGGCTTCATTGTAGTGGCACAAGGCTAAAAGAGAGTGGTAGCTTCCCAGCCTGTGAACAACAGAGAAATCACAGCCCATAAACTAAAGAAATGAGCAGGAAGTGGTAGTGCACCTTTAATCCCAACACTCTGCAGGCACAGGCAGGCATATACCTGTGAGTTGGTCACCCTCCTGACATTGCAGACACCGCAGGCTGGATGAAAAGGAGGCAGAGGGAAGACCACCTGTGGAGAAAGGGGCTCCCATGTCTGTGAGATGCTTGTATGTAGTCAGGGTTCTCCTGTCTGAAACAGGCACATATTTGCAAAGGTCTTACCTGCTTGGAAATTCCTGAGTGTGTTCAGGTTTAATCGTCTGTATTGCGTTGGCCGTGTCGTATCTGATTGTATTGAGGGGGAGAAAGAATTATTTCACCAAGAGTTGGTATTGAGAGGAGTTAGACATATTGGGTGTGTTTAGGAAGAACCTAGCACTGTAATCATACACCAGCTGTTAAAGGTTCCTTATAACAGTGGCTCTTGAAAGGTATAAATAAGACACTAAAAGTTTCTTTTATCCTAGCCATCTGTCTGACAAACTTATTCTTCTTTTGAGTCAAAGTTGAGAGAAACAAAATGAATATCTGAGATCTGAAGTATTGGTTGACACCCCTTTGTTTCTAAACCTATTGGTTTCCCAGGCTAGTGTGTCTTGCTGTGTACTTCAGTCTTGCACTTTACGCTGAATTCCTTCTGTCCATTGAAGGATAAAGCTGTCAGTTCCTGTTGGTGAGTGTGGGAAGTAAATTCTCAGTGTCTAAAATTTCTGCGTGTCAATGGATTTAGTCACAACCATAACTGTTTCTCAGTCTGCTCTTGAAGAACAGTAGACCCCTTGGGTTGTTTAAAATGGTTTTATTTCTCACCCTGAAGCAGTTTTGCCCTACTTATTTGTACCTGGGCATGGAAATCTAAAGGTCTACCTTGCCTTACTTGCTACTTGCTACACTCTGGAGGGTAATCAGAGACTCGCATCTGTGGGGCTTGAGATATTGCGCTGACTGAACCAGAATCTAACTAGCAGCGTGATTAAATAAATCAGTAGCTAAGCGGAAGCAAGATGTTTACATTCTACCTTGTTCGCAGGCAAGTTGTTAGAATCACTATAATTAGATTTTAAAAATGTAGACCGTATTTAAGCTTTTCACAGATGCGTGCTATATAAAAAGCAAGGTGTTGTTAGCATCTCATTTCTTTTTTCGTCTTTGACACTAGAAATGTATGTTGTGTTCTCTAATTTCCTGGTGTACGTTCTAATAAATGTTTTGAATTTGTGGTCTTGGTTGGGATGCTATAAAATCCTCCTATCCCGTTTTTAGTCCTGAGCGATGATTCTGAGTATGGCTAAGTTAATAGCAAGGTAATTGAACTGCGTGTGCTAAGTGCTCGCCTGCACATCCTCTGGCCTCTCCACTTTCAGGGTTGGGTTACTGTTTACAGTAACACCTTTCACCGTGACTGGGCAGTCTGAATCAGTTTGCCTGTTGTCTGGCCATCTTGTGCCAGTGTTTGTCTGCTTCTACCTCTCCTCTACCCATCCCTTTTTCTTCAATTCCAAGAGGGATAAGCTCTTTTCCAGCTTCCCTGGGATTGTACATAGCCATGAGCTTGTCACACAGTGAGACAATCTGATACTTGTAGATTTTGCCACCTTCAAGTTGTAGGATGTGAAGACCTAAGGATTTGGGCTGGTGGCTTCTCAAGGGTGGAACTCCTCTTTTTGCAAGTGTTTTTTAAATTTTTTTCCTATTCATGGCTTGGTTTTGTTATGTTTATGCTTAGATATAAATAAACACTTAGGATCAAATGAGATGACTTACAGAAACAGCATTCAGGCGGACAGTTGCCAGTGGTTTCTGGAGTGTTTGAAAATGGCTCTCATTTTATCTACAACTTGGATCTTATTTAAAACACCTTGTTTTTTTAAAGGCCCTTAAAAGCCAGCAACCACAGGCTTTGATATAGGAACATAAAACAAACAGGCAGCCTCGGATGTTGGCTGAATTTGTTTGATTTTTCAGGCCAAATAAATGAAAACTGTTTCTGAGAATAGTGTGTGCTAGTGTGTGCAGATCGAGGGACCTTCCAAACATCTTGACTGTTGGTGTTCTAGCAGAATGTTTATGGGATGTGCTACCTAGTTTCCTAAGGAAGACAACTTGCCTCCTGTGCGTTAGAATCTTCAGCTGAATGTTTTGATTGCTTTTTTATTTTCTTGAAAAGGTGTAAGTTCAGTCTTACTAATTGCACTTTATATTGTGTATTTTTCTCGGAATCATGGGTAAATGGTGTGAAAATCATGTGGATGATCTTATATACAAGGTTTAAGAGCTAATAGGTCATTTCTGTTCTATTCCTCGCAACATGTTTAGTATCAAAGTACGTTGTAAAATCCCTTCTTTTTGCTTTGATGTTTAGTTGTTGCTTTTAGCAATGAGAACTGGCTCCAAACCTTACTGTAATTTTTCACTCTTAGAGGAATCAGTAGGGGAAACCCTTGCTTATTCTGAATTTATGTAGGTGATGACTTAGTGGCCACTAGAGATGAAGGGGTGAGCACATGGCTCTCAGTATTTCATTCAATACACAGCTTCCAAGTGTCTCTGGCCCAGCCATGTGACAGATGCGGGGAATCCCAAGGACAAATCTTGCTCTCAAGGAAATATGAGAGTCAGTAAGCAGGAGTCTTACTAGAGAGACAAGAGAGACTGGAGGTGCAAACACCAGTTCATAGCACCAAGCTAACGGTAGTCTTGCTGAAGACAGGCAAGGGCTTAGACATCAAAAACGAAGGGTGAGGAACTTGTTCTGATATCTTTCATGATTAACTGTCAAGGTGAGGGGATTCTTCCTAAACTGCCTTAGCAGAATCTCTCTAAAATCAACCTAGACGTGCTGAAGACAAGAGGGAGTTGAGGGAGGGGCATATTTGAGAGAGCTCAAAGAGGTCTGGCTTAAAGTTGGTCCAAAGATTGAGGGTTAGGAACCCTCTGGGTTCAGTACCACTTCTGTTAATACCTGCATGTTTTTAGATGAACTCTCTGAGGCTTAGAAGGAAGCTAAGCAGCGCACACGGGCTGGAGCTGGATGCTTGTCTCTGGTTATGGTTAACTGTTGCCTGCTGGGAAGGGAGAGACTTGTTCCTGCCAGTGCCTTCCCAAAGGTGTGATCCCTCCTGGAGCAGCTTCCTTAGGTTGTGCTGTAGTAGGAATCTAAGTGTTAGCCACTTTATTGAAATGGAACACAGATGGTGAATCTGTACCAGCCTAAGATCCAACTCTGCTTTCTTTAAATAGGCAACAGAAGTTTTTTTTTGTGTGTGCAAAATTTCTGTATGTTGCCTCTTATAGGAGGGAAATGAAAAATAGGATTCAAATGTTGTCAATGTAAAGGTTAATTTAAGTCATTAATCGACGGTCTGTTTTCATGGAAAATTCCATGATTGTGGGTGGATAATCCTGTAAGCCCTATGAATCAGCTGTTTTAATAGTGACTGTGACTAATTTTGAGTGACTTCATTCAGTTTTCTGAGAGTAATAAAAGGAGTGGCTTTTACAGCTCCAGTTCTGCGGTGTCTGTAGTGTATGTTAAGAGAAGCAACCAGCTTGTTGGGCACGTGGGAGACTGAGGCAGGAGGATCTCAAGTACAGTCCCATAGAACGATCGTATCTTGGCTCTCTCTGATGGCAGGGAAGGGCGTGTGTGGCTCCCTTTGGGATGCCTTCCTTGACTTCCTTATAGGCTGGTGTTGTGGCACCTGCCTTTGATCTTTGAAAACCGAAATAAATGACTTAAAGAAGATGAGTCTTAAATTCTTTCATGCTACTTCCATCCGTCTCTGCCCCTTCTTTGAGACGGCTTTCTTTCTACCAAACCCTGGTTGGCTCTCCTGGAACTCACTGCATAGGCCAGGCTGGCCCAAAACCTCAGAGATCCTCCTGCTCTGTCTCTCAGTGCTGGCATTAGAGGCACTGACTTACGTCCCTACGTCAGGTCTGGGGCTGTTCTGGACTTGATTGCCGCACCTGACGCTGCTTCCTTGGCTCGGAATCAGGTTGTGCTAACTGCGTGCTCCACCGTTAGCGGAGTGCTGCCCTGCACTCCCTCCTCTGTTGCTCTCGGTTCTTTTCCCCCAGATTGTCGGTGTCAAATGTGTGTTGCAGTGCTTAAGTCCTACTGGCTGCCCTTCATTCCCTAAAGACAGTTCCTACTCTTTCTGTGAGAGACATTGGTTTTTCCTCTGGGCTTTCAGCCTTGGGGAAGTCCCCAGTTTAGGGAGCCTCCACAGGTTCTCTTGTTTGATCTAATGCACATGGAAACTGTAAATACATCATTGTGTAAGCTCTGGATTGTTAGTGCATATTGTACAACCTACCTAGCTTTTAGTATTTTGCTATGTTTTCCTCTTTATTTTCTAAAATAAAGTACCACATAAGTCTGCTCTGGTGAGAACTTTTTAAGTCATGCATTTGGTTATGTGACTGTCGTAACCTGTTCTGCCCTGTTGAGCACACAGCAAGCTCACTCTTTCTGTTTTCGTTACGCTCTCAGCTCTGCCTTTATCTTCCAAGTGCTGAGTTACAGTTGTGTGCCACTGTGTCTGGTTCAAGAGCTAGCAATGGCTCAGTGGATAAAGCAGTCTGCTGCCAAACATGATAGCCTGAACTCAATACTTGGGACCTACCTGGTGGGAGGAGAGACCTGACTCCCACAAGTTGCCCTTTGACCTCCATACATGTGCTGAAGCCCATGCACAAGTGTTTGTGTGTACAGACAAAAATAAATTAATAAGTATGTATACAGGCACAGATAAATAATTTCAAAAAAAAATCTTTAAGTGGCACTGTAAGAGGAGAATGCTCATTGTGTCCCGGCCGCCCAGACCCAAATAATCACACAGAAACTATTAATTATAGCAGTGCTTGTTTGCTCTGGCTTCTTATTAACTATCTCTTACATCTTAAATTAACCCATTTCTACTAATCTATTTATCACCATGAGGCTGTGGCCTACCAGTAGGTGTCTTTCTCCTTTGTCAACTATGTGGTATCTATCTGACTCTGCCTACTCTCTCTCTATATCTCTTCCAACCTTGCTATATTCTGCCCTGCTGTAGGCCAAAGTAGCTTTATTCATTAACCAATAAGAGCAATACATATAAAGAAGGACCTCCCACATCATCTTCCCTGTTTAGTCTAAATAAAAAGGAAGGTTTCATTGCACGGAGGGGCTGCTTGTTCGTCCCAGCTGCCTGGCTAGCTTAGCCCCGAAATAACCACACAGAAACTAATAATTAAATCACTGCTTGGCCCATTAGCTCTAGTTTCTTATTGGCTAATTCTTACATCTTAATTTAACCCATTTCTATTAATCTGTATATCGCCATGTGGCAGTGGTTTACCGGGTAAAATTCCCAGTGTCCATCTCAGGCAGATCCATGGCATCTCTTTGACTCTGCTTTCTTCCTCCCAGAATTCAGTTCCGTCTTCCCTGCTTATCTAAGTTCTGCCCTATCAGTCCAAGGCAGTTTCTTTATCCATTAGCCAATACAAGCAATACATAGAAAGAAAGATCTCCTACACCAAGGTTTTAACTTTAACATATTAAAATTACATATAGTAAAACAGTTATCAAGCAAGAATTATAATGGCTAAAAATATTTAGTCTATTTACACTTGGCAAATTAAGTAAAATATTCTATCTTATTTTTCATAATTGGCCCTCCCACCAGTGCTGAGATGGCTCTCCTTAATATCAGGAATCTCATTTATTTATTTATTCATTTATTTATTTAGTTCTTCCAAGAACGGGTTTCTTTGTGAAACCTTGTGTCCTAGAACTTGATTTATAGACCAGGCTGGCCTTGAACTCACAGAAATCTGCCTGCCTCTGCCTCCCAAGTGCTGGGATTAAAAGTGTAGCCACCATGTCCAGCTAGGCATCTCTATATTTTGATTTTTTCTGGCCTTCATTTGTTGCTTTATGGTAAGTTTTTCAAGGTACAGTGCCTTTAAGAAAGTTGACTAGATTCCTAAGTAAAATTTCCCTCCAGCAAAAATTTGATATGATCAACCGTGTTGTCTCTAGAAAAAGGCTTTTCCAGAGAGGGAGTGAGGGTTGGTTTTATAACGTCCACGTTTACAGGAATGATATTTAGTGATTTGTGTGTCTGATGAATGAACTCTTCTTCCCTTCCGCACCAGTAATTAAAATCTCTGCAGTCTCACCTGGAATCCTGAAGCTTAGTTGTCTGAATGAATTTTGCAGTAATGAAATTAGCTGCAGCAAACTCTTGATAGAACAAACGTGCTTAAGAGGGGAACTTTAGATGTATTAGATTGTGTTTAAACATGTTTACCTAAATAGAAGATCAGTTTAAACAAAGTATTTGGTATTAGAAGAATTTGGACCTTTCTTAAGAAGTACAAAATTGAGAATATTTGAATATTTATCTCTTCTTTATTTTGAGTCATACTGTCTTTGTGAATCTTTTTTTTTAATTTAAATTAGGAACTTCGTAATTTTCTTTCCTGTGCTTTAATGGATCCACTTAGAGAGCATGTGTCAGGCATTGTTTAGCACACCTTTAATCCCAGCAGTTGGGAGGCAGAGGCAGGTGGATCTCTGTGAGTTCAAGGCCAGTCTGGTCTACGGAGCTGAGCGAGTTCCAGGGCTACACAGAAAAACCTTGTCTCGAAAATTAAAAACCATAACAAAAAAACACAGTCCCCGGTAGCGTTGACAGCGGCAGCGCTTCAGGTTCCCCCATTTTCTTAGCTCCCGGCCGTTTGTTGTACGTACATCTTGATCAGGTGAAGTGACATGAAATGTTGGAACCTTTGTCCATTGCTTGCAGAAATAGTCTGCTTTTCTGCTGTATTTTAGTGATGTCAATGCTTTGAACACCTTTAGTCCTAAACCTTCCAAGTAGTAATAAAACTTGTGCGTAGAGGTGCTCTATGTCAGTTAGCAGAGCACAGTCCTTTCTGCTAACAACTGCCCTTTGCCTCCATTCACGGTTACCAGTGCCTTTTGCTGGCCTTCCATTGCAGGTTACCCCTTCCCTCTTGGACTTCACCCCTTCATCAGCATGGTAAATAGTCTTCAGCTGTAGCAGGAGGCAACAGCATCTATGTCTGATCAGATTCCTTTGCACCTTTTCTTATTGCCCTGACTAGACAAGGGTTTAGCAGCCTAGAGAGATTTAAGAGATCATAAAGCATCTCCCTTGAGTTTCCACAGGTTCTAACTGGCTGGAGAGTCTAATTGTCGTTGCTTCTCATGGAGGGGCCGCGTCTGTGACGTCAACTGTGTGAAGTGTTTGCAGGCTTCTCCATCATGTGTCTGTTGCAGATTTACTGCACACGCTCAGTGTAATTCCAGTGTCAAATGTTTATGATTGGCTCTTTTATAGGCTCATTTCTATGTGCGTGTATGAGTGTGCTTCTGTGCATGGGTGTCCAGGGAGGTCCGAAGAGGCCATCAGATCCATGGAGCTGGAGTTATGAGCAGTTGTGAACCACCTGGCAGGGATGCTGGGAACTGAACCTGGATCCTCCACAAGAACTGTATGTGATTTCAATCATGAGGAACCCTCGCTATCCCCTTTTGGCTCGTGTTTGTTGTTGTTTATTTTTTTTTTTGTTTTTTTTTTTTTGTCTGTTTTTTTGTTTGTTTTTTTGAGACAGGATTTCTCCTGTAGCTTTGGAGCCTGTCATGAAACTTGCCCTTGTAGACCAGGCTGTCCTCTAACTCGCAGATATCTGCCTGCCTCTGCCCCCTGAGTGCTGGCATTAAAGGCACGTACCACTACCGCCTAGCTTGGCTCATTTTAAAAGCAGTGCATTCATGTTTCTTTTCCTTTCACGATGCTCCTCCGCCTATATAATGCGTCCTTGTTGCAGCTAGCAGAGTGTTTTACTGAAATAAGCCAAAGAAGTAGGAGTGTTGCGGAATCACCTTGCATACAAGGTGCTTTCTGTGTAGCAGCTGAAATAGACTCTTAAGACCTCCCGGACCTGGTCTCCTGTTTCTGCAGCTCAGCTTTGAGCCAGCCTTGGTTGCTGGTGTGACTTTTCAAAAAACAAACAAAAGCTAGATAGTTCCTTTTGAATGTTACTTTACAGTAGTAGGTGATTCCTTTGGAATGTCCCTGTGACTCGAGTGTGAAGAGCTCAAGAGGAGACTCGCCATGACTCATTTTTCTCAGAAACGCAGTCTCCTTTTGGCGATCCCTCATTTGTCACTTTGTATTGCAGCTGTGGCATGTTGCCTAGTGAATTCTCCTCTTCAAATATTAGAACAAGGGCAATTTAGGAGAACTAAAGTTCAGATCTGCTTATGGAAGCGCTCTAGGCAAGATACCCCAGCATTCCTTTGTGGGAGGTAAGCTGCAAGAAAGAACCAGTGAGTGTTGCCAAGTGACATGCTGACAGCTGGCCTGGCAGTGATTGCTGGACACTGGCCCTTCCTTCTTCCTCCCCCAATCCAGACATAGACACACACAGACACACACAGACACACAGACAGACACACGTGCGCACGCCCACTCATTCTGGGTTTGAAATCCTGTTCCCTTTTAGAAGGGTACTCACTAGTTTTCCAGACACAGTGTTAATGTCTATAAATCTCCTTGCCTTTTTCCTTAAGTCTCCACTCTTTAGTTTTTAGATCTAATTTGTAGTCAGCTGTGTGCTCCTTTACAGCACCTATAGAAGCCACATGACAATACGGCATTGGTCCGGTTGCTATATGTTTGGGAGTTGTCACTTTCTTTGTCTGCTTATTGTCTGACTTTCAATATCTTTTCTCTGTTTCTAAAGAGCTTTGTATACCTTCTGCCTGTATGTGTCCTCTCACAGGGTGACATTCTGCTCTTTGTCTATCTGCTCAAATAACCATCACAAGAGTGGAATTTGTGAGTCTTACTTACTGTGCAGGATAGTCCCTTTTTTTGTTTCTGCTCATAGCAGACTTTCTCAAAAAGATTAGAGCTTTCTCTCAATGTTTTTTGTTTTTTGTTTATTCTTTACAATTTTACAAAAATACACTGTGTATTCGGATCCCCCCTTGCACTCCTGTTCCCCTGTTGTCTTCATTAAAAATACCTGTTTCCTATTATTAGTTTTGGTTTTGTTTATTGACGAGGCCTGTCTGTGTGATCTTGGATTTGGAACAGACCATCAGAGGCTGATGAGCTCGCCGTCACTGTACACCTGGGCCGTTTGCTAACACACCGGGAGCAAGTGGTAGGACCACTTTCCTCTCCACAGCCGACTGTTAGGAGGCTCACTTCTGTGCCAGTATACACTGCTGCTTTGAGTTCGTGGTTGCCATGGCCATGTCTTGCTTAGCAGATGGTATTTCTCCGTCCCTCTCCCTATTTCTCCATATTCTCTGGCTCTTACATTCTTTTGCCCCTCTCCTCGGTGTTCTGAGCCCTTAGGGGTGGTATGAATCTCTTGTCTAGGTTTTAGCCTTCAACTCTTGTTTATTCTCAGCATTTTGTGTAGCCATGGATCTTTGCACTTTCTCCCATTCCCTGCAAGGAGAGGCATTTCTTTTTACTGCTGGGGCCTTTTTCTGTGGGTATCTAGGGGGTGGTTTGGTACTGTATCAGTTCAGCTAAGCACGCCATCTTAGGTTCCCCTCCCCAGGGTCTAAGACCTCTTCAGTCATAGGTTTTGACCCAGGTTTGACAGCATTACGAGTGGATACTCACGGAGACCGACCCTCCCATCTAACCGGGAGCTGTTGGATATTGCCTAATAGTCATGCCACCCTCACACCAGAGGGCACTTCTTGCCTGTCTTCTTCTTATTGTGCCTGAAACTACTTTTCAGGGTGTTAAGACTTATTCTGATGTTTTCTGTTTCTGTTCAGTGTTTCATGACTGCAAAATTTATATTGATTTCAATATTCTATTTTGTAGGTTCTTTGACTTAAAATTATAAAAATTTTTATAACTTTGAAACAGTTTAAAAACTCTGTCTCCTCCCCTTTTATCTACTCTGTCTCTCAGTTTCTCTGTCTCTCTCTGCCACAGATTGAATCCATGACCTCTTGTATGCTAGGCAAGTGCATTTTACCACTGACCTGTAACCTCAGCCACGTGCTGTTCATGAAATGAGTAATTGTATTACCTAATACCATAACTGACTTTCCTGCTGAGCCATCCCACTAGCCCATGAAACGTTCTTTAAATATGGGGATGGAGAGGTTCCTCTGACCCTTCATCCTTCTAGCCAACCAGCCTGCCTTTTTTAGGGGACACTCATTTAGTCGTCAGTGTTGCCGGGTGGCTGTAAACTTGAAATAGCAGGAGGAAGCCACTTGTAACCGATCCCTTGTCCTGTCATGATGGTGGCATGTCCCAGTGGGAAGCTGAGCTGCAGGACTGCCAGTTAGAGGGCAGCCTGGGCCACACTCGGAGACCTCGTCTTAAATACCGAGAACAGGAGACATAGCTCAGTGGTCAAGCACTTAGCTGGCTTGTGCAAAGCTTGTACGCCTGTGGCCTGGAGTCCCAGCACTGCAGAACACTCCACCAGGAGTAGCTTTGCCCTGTAGTGCTGAGACCACATGTCTGTGTTGCATGGAGCTGTCCAGCAGCTCAGACCCCCGAGATAATCACACGGAAACTATATTATTTAAATCCCTGCTTGGCCCATTAGCTCTAGCTTCTTATTGGCTAACTCTTACATCTTAATTTAACCCATTTCTATTAATCTTTGTATCACCATGTGGCTGTGGCTTACCCGCTAAAGTTCCAGCGTCTGTCTCCAGAGGGGCCACATGACTTCTCTCTGACTCTGCCTCCTTTCTCCCAGCATTCAGCTTAATTTTCCTGCCTACCTAAGTTCTGCCTTGTTATAGGTTCAAAGCAGTTCCTTTATTTATCAATGCTAATCACAACATACAGAGGGAAATCCCACATCATCTGTGTGTGTTCAAGCAATGGGTCAGTGGCCTCCTTACACTGAACAACCACCTTCCGCCTCTCCCTGCTATGACTTCTGTTCTGATAGTCATGACAAGCTTCCTTGTATTTGTAAGAGGATTATTTTATAAGTTTATTCATAAGGAATATGTAATTTGAGATTTATTTGAGGGATTTGCTTTCAGTAATTAAATGAAAACTTAATATATGTTCATAGTCTACTTTTTAGTCTTTGAATCATTAAGCCCAAATTAGCCCTTGTTTGGCATATTAGAAATGTGCCAATTATATGAACTACATAATTATTGATTCTTCAAGTATGTTTAAAACTAGTTACAAATTATTTGATATAAATGAGATTTAAAGGTTGTAATGATGCCAATAATTTTGACTAGAAATTTTGTTCCTCATAATTAAAATTTGCCTACATTAAGTTGTCAAATTTAGTGTTTATGTGCTGGAACCAACTCCCTAATTGTACATTTAAATTTTTAATAATTATTAAATATTTTATGTTCATCTGTATTTATGACAGGCAGACATTTCAAATGCAGCGACAAGTCTATCTCAGCATGCTTTTCTCATCACAAATGTGTTTATAAGTAGAGCCCAGCATTTGGGGCTTTAGTAAGAACACCAGAGCCCCACAGGTCAGTGTCTGTTCTGCAAGCGTTCAGTGATTAGCCCTCCTTTCTAAAGCAGAGACAAGAAGCTTCTCACATATCCTAGCAATGGTTTAATAATTTCAACATCATCCACACTCTGAAAAGCCCCATTTGCCCAGTTCTTCATTTCTTAGTATTTAGCTTGTTTTCTGTTTTCTTTCATAGATAGGAGTCTTTGCCTTACTTGTAGAACCCAAGTCTAGGCTAAGTATGTAATTGTGTAGCGTGTGCAAGGTTCTGGGTTCTGTTCCTAGTAGTGCTTTCTGTCCAGAAGCTTGAAGCCCGGCAGCATGTTTGCTGTTTTAGGAATTTACCCAAAGCATGTGCTCTGTGCAAAAGAAGATAACAATTTTATATTCCTTGGAAAAAGGCAAAAAGGAGATATAAATTGCAGGTGTCAATACAGGTTGCCTACGGCTGGGGAAATTGGGGTTTGCTTCTCTCCTGTTATCTTCTGTCCGTTTTCATTGATAGACAGGAATTGTGGGCGGCAGGCTGCAGACGTGGCAGTGAGCTGTAAATACTTGAGAAGAATTTGTTTGTTTTCTGTTGTTTCTCTGTGTAGCCCTGGCTATCCTAGCACTTGCTCTGTAGATCATGCTGGGCTCAAACTCCCAGAGATCATCCTGCCTCTGCCTCCCAAGTTCTGGATTAAAGTTGTACACAACCACTGCCCGGCCAGAAGGATTTCTTTTCTTAGCAAGAATTAATCAACAAGACACCCAGCTTTCGTATAACAGATGCTTACAGTTTCAGAGCGTGCACCTCCATCTGAGAAGTGAACACTTGATTTATAGCTCAGTGTTCTAGTGGCGTGTACTGCCTCCCCTCAGTTCCTTCTTCTTCCTCCCTTCTCTGGCAGGGTCTTCGTGGACTGGATCAGTGTCCTTGTCTGCTCTCGGCTCCAGCCTGACTGCTTTCTAGGACTCAGTACTTTCTGATTAAGTTCTTTTTCTTGAAAGGTCATAACCACAGGCTGTGGAAGCACTGACTCACTGTGATGTCTGTGCAGTTCCCCCCATCAGATTAAACTGGCTGGTACACACCAGATGTGCTTCAATTGTTCCTTAGTGCTTTTCTGATGCCTAAGTGTCCCTACACATGCACATACATTTCCTTATTAACTGTCACTTACTGACAGCTCTTCCGTAGCAAGGGTCATGCTAGTAAATCCTCAACTAAGCCAACTCAGAGTCTTTGGGACATTCTCGACCAGTATCTAGATTAGGAGAGGACTTTGAGTTGTCCTTTGAATGAGATAAGACCTACAAACCAGCTTTTAAGATAATCTTAAAGGGTTTCAATAAAAAGATAAAAACCCAAACTGAAACAGTAGTTCTGGGCTGCTGTGCAACTCTATTGAAAAGGCCAGCCGTGGAAGTGTTTACTTGTGACTCCTCGCCAGCAGTTGGGTGGGGGCAGAAACAGATGGAGCCTTGCAGGTTGTGCTCAGGCTTCCTTATGTGTGTGCACAAGCCACACACAGACAAACTCACACATACACTAAAAACCCCTGGTCCACCTTCTTTTTGTATGTTGTCTTTAAAAAAAATCTCTGAGTTATCATACGGCGTACTTGGTCTTATTATGACATTTCACACGTGTTTACCCCTAAGGGTCCCACTCCCTTAGCACCGCTGCCCTTGGGATCAGTGACCAGCTGTGTAGCTGACGATAGCAGCATGTGTCAGCCTTCTGCTTTCCACCCCCAGAGCAGCTGTGCGGCCCTGCACCATCCGTGCCAACACAGGGCACGGTCAGACGTTTTCACATTAGACTGTGGCAGAGAGTGGCAATGGCGTGTGCTCCCCTGGTGGCAGATCTGCGTGTCGTCATTTTGTGTGCTTGTTGAGTTGAAGTTGCTAGAGTCCTCTATGTCTGCTGGACATGGGTTTCATGCCTGATGTATGTGTTAGAAGTGTTTGTCTACTGTTACTTGGGTTTATTCTCTTTATCTTTGCTATCTGTGTTGAAAGAAACTGACTCCACACACAAGCATATCTTGCAGTCTTTAAAACATCTTTCATTTAAAGCTTGTGTGATTTTTCTGTGTTAATTTTTGTGTTGATGACATTTGGGTCAGTGTTCTTTGGTTTATTCTTCAGGGTGCCTGCATGGCTACTTAGCTGGTCTTGCTCTGTCGAAAAGGCTTGTTTCCCCTTTAAGCTGCCTATGCAGTTTTGCCAAAACTCAGATGGCAAACATGTATGGCCAACCTCTAGGCAGCGGTTCTGAGGTTCTTGACTATTGTCTCCTAGAGACTCTTGAATTCAGATGGGGTAGCGCCCCATCTCCCCACCCCACCCCCTTCGCTGTACTCTTTTTAGTTCTCAGTGGTCCTTCTATTTCTGTGTAGTATGAATGCCAGCTTTCCAGTTCCCATTACAGGTCTTGGGACTTTGATTGAGATTGCTTGAAATGCTCAGGTCTGTTGGAAGAGAATTGCTGGTCTAATAAATTGAACCTTACAGTTTATGATAGTATTTTTCCATTGGTTAGGTCTTCTTGAATTTTTTTCTTAGTAATATTTTGTTGTTTTCAGTATAAAGGACCAGTGTTTGCTTTGTTCTAAACAGGGTCTCACCTGTATTCCAAACTACTTAACATTTGACACCATCCCTCTTAGCCTCCCAAGTGCTGCGATTGCTGGTGTGGTCCATGTGTTATTTCTTTCCTGTAATTTTTGAGCAATGTTAGAGTCTTGTGGTGCTAACTCAAATTAAGATTATTTTTCTTTTAAAATTGTTTTAGAGTTATTTTATGTATTTGAGTATTTGCCTGTGTATAAGTATGTGCACCTGTGCATGTCTGGTGCCTACAGAGGCCAGAAGAGAACACCAGAGCCTCTGGAGATGGAGTTGTGGGTAGTCCTGAAGCACCATGTAGGTGCTGGGAACTGGACCTGGGTTCCCTTCAAACAGTTGCTCCCTCTCTCTACGCTGCGGTCACTCCTCTTAGTTTCTCTTTATAGTTCCCCTGTGCCGGTAGAGAAGAATCGAGTTGGTTTTAGTTGGTGCATTTGCCTTCCATCCTGCAGCTCTTCAAAGTTTGCTTACTATTGTTTCCTTAGGGTTCTGGGGTTTGCTGTATTGACGTGTGTGTGGTGTGTGTGTGTGTGTGTGTGTGTGTGTGTGTGTGTGTGTGTGGAGTGTGTGTGTGTGTGTGAAAAGTGTGTGTGTGGTGTGTGTGTGTGTGAGGTGTGTGTGGAAAGAGTGTGTGTGGTGTGTGTGTGTGGTGTGTGTGTGTGTGTGGTGTGTGTGTCTGTGTAAGTCAGAGGACATCTTGCATAAATTTTCTATCTTTCCACCGTTTGGTTCCTGGTATCAAGCTCAGGTCTTTGGACTTGGCTGCCGGCGTCCTCACCCACCGCGTCCTCCTGCAAGTCCTGCTGAACTTTTTGTAGACGTTGTCTCTCTTTTTGAAGAGGCTTCCTACAAATTGTGCTTCACTGAGAGATTTTAAAAATTCATTATTAATTGTTGAGTTTTGTGATAAATTTTCTTCTGAATCCATGGAAATTATTATATGGACTTTCTACTCTATGCTAACAATAAAGTAAATTATATTAGTTGATTTAAATTGTGTTTTGTGAGTGGTTTTGCATTTGTATTCTAGGAGTCTTGCTGTACCCATTGTTTATTTTGTGCCGTCTGGGTTCTGTATTAAAGACAGGAGATGAATAGCAAGTGCTGTTTCCTTTCTGAAGAAGTCTGCCTGACTTTTGTGTTGTTTCTCCCTCAGTGTTGATGGAATTCTTTTTGAATTTGAATCCATTTGAGGCTTTCTTTTCTCTCGTTTTCTGTAATAAACACGAGGGTTCAAATGGTCTGTTTCCCTTGTCCACATGCAGGGCTTTAATTAGCTCCGAGCAGCGCTGTCTCCTGTCGCCTGTCATCGCTTGGGTCGTCTCTAGCCGTCCTCTCACTTAATTTTGTAGACTTGATGGGGACGCTCTTCATTTCTAAACAATTTACCTCATCCATTTCCACTGCTTTTTAAAGAGCTAGATTTTAAATTTGTCTGTTTTATTTCTTCCCTGTTTGTATTTTTATCATTTCTTTTTATTTATATTGCTTTTCTTTTTCTAGACTTTTCCGCTTTATTTAATGATGTTGTCATCTATGGTAGTGTTGGATCGTATTTGTAGCTATCCTGGTATTCGGAAATTTCCATTCTTTTAAAACCATGTTTCTCTTTCTCTGCTGGGATTGTGTATCTTCCCATTCCACTGTAGGCCCATTTAGCTGCTCTAAGGACTCATGAGGTAAAATTCCACATTTTTGTCATTAGGGAGTTGACTATGTTAATTGTCACTGTTTTTTTTTTTTTTTAAGTTTGCTGGGTTTGGCCACTTTTCTCATTGTTGTGACCAAACACCTGATAAGAAACAAGTAAGAAAAGTTTTATTTTTGCTTGCAACAAAAAGTGGCAACAAGAGTGTGAAGCAGTCGTCACATTACCATCAGGAGCAAAGGGAAGGGTGTTCACTTCCTCCTTTTACCCCAGGCCCCAGCCCATGGTCTGGTCCCACCCACACCGAGGGTTGTCTTCCACCTCAGTTAATCAGTATTTTAGCCATCACAGTATGTCTCAATTCTCCTAGGTGTGCGGTTTCGTGCTGTCCTCTACAGAATGCTGGCTGTAGGTTCCTCCAGGTACCCGAGTTAGGTTTGCACTGTAAGATCTCCCTGGTGGCCGGGCGGTGGTGGCTCACGCCTTTAATCCCAGCACTCGGGAGGCAGAGGCAGGCGGATCTCTGGGAGTTCGAGGCCAGCCTGGTCTACAAGAGCTAGTTCCAGGACAGGCACCAAAGCTACAGAGAAACCCTGTCTCGAAAAACCAAAAAAAAAAAAAAAAGAAAGAAAAGAAAAGATCTCCCTGGTGTCTGGTGGCTTGCGTCCCTACTGCGTCCCTTCTGCAGTGTGTTCACAGGCCCAGGCACTCTCAACACGCTACAGGGGCCTTGTTTGTTTTGCCCAGAAATACTGGATTTCTGTTGCAGTTTTGGCTTCTGCACCTCACTTCACTCACTAGCTCCCTGACTGGGGCCCATCCTGGGGCAAGGCTTATAGACAACAAAATGGGAGAACTTGGTTCCTCCTCACAGCCTGTCCTTGGTAGCTGGCCTTCTGTACTCTAAACAGTTTGGGGTCTAATAAGGGGCCAAAGGTCCAGCAGCAGGCTTCGGTTGCTGCAGCGGAGCTGGGAGGCTGGCCTTGTGATGTCGTGTGTGGTCACTTTACTGAAATGCACTGGCTCTTCACAAATCATTTTTCGGATTTAGTAATAAGATGGTACCTGGTGTTGTGCGTGCTAGGGAGGCTGAGGTTGGGGATTGTGAATTAAAGACCAGCCACAATGTTTAGCCACAGACTGCCAGGAAGGAGTTTGTCCTGTCTCTTCATCTGTCTGTCCTGCTTTCATCTCAGGTTCCCTGGGAACGTAGAACTTAGCAGTGACTGGCATTTGAAGGACTTGGGTCCAGGAGGAATATGCAGAAGGGTTCCAGTCTCATCCTTAGGTCAGCTTTTGACGGTTAGGTTAGTGAACAAGGCTGGGAGGCACCTGCTTTCAGTCCTCAAAGTGGCTTAATTTTTATTAGATAGCTTATATACTAATAGCCAGCTTCAGACCAGTGACCCGAAGCGCTCTGAGGTGTAGTTAGGGAGTGGAGTCTGCGGTTGTTGGCTTGTCCCTGGGCAGATGTTCAGCGCAGGGGAAGTAGGAACAGCTGTAGCAGTGTGTCTCTACTTCCCTCATCTGACAAGCTGTTCTTTGCGGGAGAGAACCACATAGCATGGGAATTCATTTCTGTGGCAAACAGCAATTATTCTTAGGTTCTCTGACAGGAACTGATAGTAAGTATACTTTGGCCATGAGAGTTACTATACTCCTGTCTAATTTTGACCTTCTCAGGGAACTGTGAAATATTTAAAGTAAGGCATAACATATTTATAAGGATGGTGTGCATGAAAATGTGAAGAAACTTATTGTAGAATAAATGTGTGCTTATTAAAAAGAAATAGTTTCCTTTTAATGCTTAATATTAAAAGTGCCCTGACTATAATGTAAATTGACGGCACCTCAGTTCTCCTCTCTGGAATGGTTTTATAACAAATGTTGGTTTCTTGAAGGTTCATTCAAAAATTCATCTCTAAAATAATTTTTCCTGGTCACATTCCAATTTTATAGTTCCAGTCACTAACATGCATCTTGTACTGCCTACGAGTTTTGTAATTTATAAGGAGGTAAATAGATCCCTTTTCTCCAGACCTGACACTTTATTGTATAGCAAACCTAGCTGCAAAAGAACAGCATGCTAGTCTGAACTGCGTTTATTACAGAAAAGTCTAGGATGACTTAATGTTAACTGACCAGCCACTATAAACCAGTGTAAGGGCTAACGTGTGGTTCAGTGGTAGGGTACTTGCTTGCTTAGCATGTGCTGCTCAGATCAGTTACCAACATGAAAGAAAGAAGAAAACCCAGAATGCTAATAAAAGGAAAAGTACCTGATTACTTCACTAGCAGCTCTGAAAAAAGCTTCTAAATTCTAAATGATTGGCATCTGTTCCTTAATAAAGACATTAAGTAAAATAGGAATCAAGGAAACTACCTAAGCATGAAACTGCGCAAAGTACAAGCCAGCCCCTGATGTGTCCTGAGTCAGAGGTGACACAGCAGTTTCTGCCACCACAGGTGTTTCATAGTGCTAGGTGCTTTAACGGTAGGTGAAACACATCGAGCCTGAGACACTTATTTGCAAAACGAATGGCAAGAAAGTGATGGAGTCTGGAGTGGCTGGGCACAAAGGATTTGATCACTTGTCTTTATTTTGGGGCAAGGAATGGAGGGTGGAGGTTAGTCAGACAGCATGAACATCAGATTCTCTAGTGTGTGTTAAATAGTTGCTTTAAAAATCCAGATCTTGCTGGATGGTAGTGGCTTACAGTTTTAATCCCAGCACCTGGGAGGCAGAGGCAGGGTGACCTCTGTGAGTTCAAGGCCAGCCTGGTCTACAGAGTGAGTTCCAAGATAGGCTCCAAAGCTACAGAGAAACCCTGTCTCAAAAAACAAAAACAAAACAAAACAATCCAGAACTCAGCTGGGCATGGTGGTGCACACCTTTAGTCTCAGTGCTCAGGAGTCAGAGGCAGGTGGATCTCTGAGTTCGAGGCCAGCCTGGTCTACAAAACTATTTCTAGCATAGCCAGGGCTACTTGAAAAACAAAACAGATTCAGAGCTGGGCAGTTTTGGGTAGGAGAGCACATGTACTGTTAGTCACAGAAGCATTGTTTGGGAGTTAAGTGAAGGAGCATGCTTTTGGGAAAGGATGACGCTTGCAGATGTGCTGAGTGAGCCGAAGGGAAGGACGCGAGTGGGCAACTGCAGCCTCAGAGAATTGTCATGTCCACTTCTCAGCTGGACTGTCAGACCTCTGCGTAATGTGTGTTCTGTCTTCCTGCCACATCAGACTCATACACAAGACCTGTAGCAACAGAACACAAGAGTTCAGCGACTCCCACAGGCCATAGTGCGCAAGGACGATCAGGACTGGTTCTTAGAGGAGAGGGGAGCTACAGCCATCTCGCTTGGAGACTACAGTGTCCCCACAGACAGTGGCTCAAATTGGGAATTCTTTCAGTGTCCTGTCCAGGTCTCCATCCTGCCATAGATGGGTGGCCGCTTTGGTCTCCTCTTCCTGGGAGAGGGGAAACTGGGATAGGAGAAACTGCATGGATAGAGGAATGAAGCGGGTCTGAGAGTCCAGCGGCCACTTGTGACTGTATACTCTGTGCAGGGCCCTTACCGCAGTCTAAGCCAGCGTGTAGATGGTGGCAGGCCACTTCTCACTCTACCCAGCTGAAAGTGCGCACGTTTGAGGAGCCTGACATTTGGAAGTGTCCTGAGGAAAGGGACATAGCAGCCTCCCACCCACAGTTAGTGTAAAGGAGTATCTGGGGTTACCAGAGGGGCACTCAGCGCAGTCAGACAGCCAGCAATAGAGGAGGAACCAGAAGGAGCAAATTGTTCAAGAAAGAAGAAAACTAAAATGCGAATCGGTCAGAAGTCCGGCGTCCGTGAGCTCTGTAAAAGCATGAAGGACGGGTGTGGAGGACGGAAAGAGCTTCCGGAGGCTTAAAGAAATACTTGAAAGAGACTCCACTATCATGGAATTTCAGTTGTATTAAAGAGAGAACAGTGTACTTTAAAGCCCGTGTTTCTGTAAACTTTGTTTTTGCTAATCTGTTGCGATGGTGTCTTCGCTGTACAGGACTGGTGCCTCTAGCTGGCCTCCTGCGTGCTGGGATTATCAGACACAGACTGCCACATCTGGCTGAATTTACCGAGAAGTTCTAATGAGTGCCTTGTATTCTTGTTGACTGTGGAAATTTACTATAACAAAATTAAATTAGGCACTCTAGTAGTTACTTTTCTATTGTTCTGGTAAAACATCATGACATAGGCAACTTATAGAAGAAGTTTACTTTGACTTAAGTTTCCTGAAGGATGAGAGTCATAATGACAGAGTGCAGGGATGATGGCCAGAACGGGAAGCGGGCAGAGTGCAGGGATGATGGCCAGGACGGGAAGCGGGCAGAGTGCAGGGATGATGGCCAGAACGGGAAGCGGGCAGAGTGCAGGGATGATGGCCAGAACGGGAAGCGGGCAGAGTGCAGGGATGATGACCAGAACGGGAAGCGGGCAGAGTGCAGGTATGATGACCGGAACAGGAAGCGGGCAGAGTGCAGGGATGATGACTAAACTAATATGATTACAAGTTTGACTACATAAACGACTATTAATCTGTAATTTTTAATTATACATTACATCTTTAAATGAGCTGCACAAACACAACACCTTAAACAAGAGCAGATATACATACACACAATGTAACAAAATTGCCCTTAAATCTGTATCAGTAGACCAAGATCCATACCAATGCAAAGTATTCACCTCCCTATCAACCCCTCCCCTTTTTTTTGGAAATTGACTGTGACCATTTATCACTTATAATCAACCCCCTTTAAATGAAAACAAACATTTATAAACAATCATTTTGGGAATCTGGGTGTAGTTTTCTCGAAATTATTTCCTGCTGTTTGTTGGGCGAAGTATTTTTAGGGTTCACAGAGACCTTTTGGGGTGGGGGAGTCTTCTTCCATCAAACCACATTAGTCTTGAGGGAATCCGCAGGTTCTCATCTTCTGTGGAAACAAAAGCAGAACCTCTTTTCCAAAGTAACATATCCTTAGACATAAATTTTGAAGTCAAATACCATATATATATATTAAACTAATATATATATATATTAGTTTAGCTTATCAGTCCCCAATATCAAATATTTTTCAGCAGTTAACTCATTAACAGTCAAACTAGTCAAAGAAAACACAATAATATACATAATCCAGACTCTCTGTGTCTTTTCCATCTTTGTGTGGCCTTTTTTTAAATTACTTTTGCTCCTTTAACCTGTCTGTCTGCACTCTTTTATATTACCTTTACTGTCTTTAAAGACTTTTTCTTTTTTAAAACTATTTACTTCTTTTTATAACTGTCTATACTTTTTCCTCTCTCTCCCAAGCCTACATACATCTTTAAAAACACTGTGTCTTGTTTAGAGGTCTGAATCCGCCCTATTGTGTATCTGAAATCCTTTTCTGACAAGAAGTATTTTAAAACGGTAAGCAGTATGACTGTGGCTGTCCCGGACACTGGCTCCTCTCTCTTGGCCTTCTAACATGGTGGAGGTTGTACACCGCCAGTTCTGGGGCCGCCCTGTGGGAGCCCTGTTCTCCACCTCAACTCTGGGAGCCATAGCCAGCCCTGCCATCAGCATGAACCGGAAGCTGTCTCTTAAAGGAGCCGCCAGTAAACAGAGCCTATCTGAAAACATGACAGCATGTTAGTGTGTTCATATGCAGACCTGAAGTTTTCCTAAACTTCCTGTTGCATTTTAATTACAGGCGTCAATCAGCAAGGTAAACGTAACAGAACCATGGCTCAGTTTCCAACACCTTTTGGTGGTAAGTTTTGAAATTTTATTTCAAATTTCAATAGAGGTTGGGGCCATGATGGGGTATTTCTGATAAATTGATGGAGTTGAATTGGGCTGGGATGTAACAGGGATACAGTGTGTGCCTAAAATGAATGAAGTTCTATGTTCAATCTTCATTACCACAAAGACAAACCAAGATAAATAGAGAAAGTTACACCGTCAACCCTCGTAGCATACCTTGAGATGCTTCAGTGACTTTGGACTCCATTTTGTTTCATTGGTTTGTTTTGAAGTAACTCTAAGACATCTTAACCTTTAATCCCTGAAGATTTTAGTGTGTATTTACTAAATGATAGAAACTAGAGTATAATACCATTACCAAACCTCTAAAATTCATACATGTATTCTACTTATAAAATTTACATTGTATTCACTTCAGACTTTAGGCAGTTTTTCATTACTTTTTTTTTTTTTCAAATTGATATTCGAATAAGGTGCATGGGTAGTTGGCACTTCCCTCCTTGCTCTGACCCTGCCCACCTGTTTGCAGTTTACCTGTTGAACTGAGCGGATCACGTCATACTCTCTCAAAGCCTGCATTTGAAGCATGATATTTTTGCATGCACACCTTGTTTCCTTTGTCAGGGTGGAGACTGCACCCAGGGCCTAGAGTATGCCCGGCAAGCACTCTGTCACTGAGTGGCCGTTCAGCTCAGACTCTAGTAACGAAACAATATACCTTGCTCACAGGTGATCTTGGCAGGACTGTGAACAGAGCACAAAGCTTGACCGCCCTTTTAGGTTCCAGTGTTATCAAAAACCCCAGTGAAATGTAAAGAGCAGACTTCCCATGTCAGTTGTAAAGAGAGTAAGACGGCACCTTGTGTCACCTGGGCACACCTGTGAAATTCTCTGGAATTCCAGACAGACACGTGCCTGGCTTCTTAGTTTTATGTAAATAAAATGTGGATTTATTATATCTTCATATAAACCTAAATGTAGAGTTATAGGACAAGTTTCTAGAAAGTATTTGTGCTATTTTTAAAATTGCTTTCCTCTTAATTTTAGACTTTAAACACATGTCCTCCGTGGACAGTGGTTTATTACACCATATATAGCTTACCGACAGAACTTTGGACATCATGTGTTTGAACATCTTACTTTCCTTGTTGAGTAATTGTCTTCTTGTCTTTTTGTCCAGCAGGTAGCCTGGACATCTGGGCCATAACTGTGGAGGAAAGAGCCAAGCATGATCAACAGTTCCACAGTCTGAAGCCGATATCCGGATTCATCACTGGTGTGTAGCCAGCACCTATGCTTTCTCCCAGAGCTGTAGGAAATGTTACGCAGAGTGAAAGTGGGCACACGTGACGAGTGGGCATTTAATCCATTTTGTATTTCTGTTGTTTCTGTCAGTATGTGTGTTGGGGCCATCATAGGTGTGTGGAGGAGGTCAGAGGATAGCCTTGTAGAGTCAGCTCTCTCCTCCTGTCTGCCGTGGTTTTCAGCAGTCCAGCTCAGGAGCTCAGGTCTCAGGGTGAACTTTTACCCACAGTGCTCTCAGGCCCTGGAGCCTATATTTTTTTAACTGTTTCTTTTATAATACCTTCAGACCTTTTACAGTTCTTCATGACTGTCAGGCTGCCTGCGGGGACATTCTGATGGGACTTGCCTTAGCAGAGGACTGTATTCTTTAAATAGGATCCAGTCTGTGCCCTGAAGCTGCAGTTCTAATCCTGACTGGCCTGGGAAAACAGCAGACATCAAACACTTTCTAAGGGTTTTATTGCTGTCTCAAAGTCCTTTCCCTGCCTGTCTGTGACCTTGGCTCTTTGGTCAGCGGTCAGCAGTTCCCTGCAGGAAGTGGGAATCTTGTTTCCTAGGAGGTGTTTTGTATTTGTTTTATGATAGATCTCCAATTGGCTGATCAGCAGGATTCTTTTTTTGTTGTTGCCTCTTCTGTTAGAATCAACAGCGTCAACATGGGGAGTAAAATCCTTTCATGGTGTTGTTAACTAAGGAGTCCTCTGTGTGTGCCTTGTTTTATGCTGTTCTCTTATTGTCAGGTGCTAACACAGAAAGGCTCATACAGCTCACCAGTGCAGGTCAGGACTGAGGTTCTGCTGCTGGCCTCAGACTTCACTAGGCCCCACTCTGCTCTCCAGGACTCTCAGTTGCATCAGCCTGGGGGCGGTTTGCATAGCTCATCTTGTTTAACCACAGCCTCAAGTGGATGGTCTTGCCCAGCAAATACCCAGGTCTTTTCAAGTACCGAGTCAGGTGTTTGTTATGGATTAATTATTAGAGACCTCGGACCTTTCCCAAAGGGTCATTTGTGTTAATAGGATAACCAGCCTCCTCAATAATTTTAGAATTTGGCTATAAGAGGATTCCTGTCAGCTGTTGCTCCTCTGTTTTTCCTGAAACCTTTCCCACTTTTTTTACAGGTGATCAAGCAAGGAACTTTTTTTTTCAATCTGGGTTACCTCAGCCTGTCTTAGCGCAAATATGGTAAGCTGAAATGTTGTATGAGCAGAATATAAAATATAAAATAAAACACTGTCTTTCTGTATTTGTTTGGAAATACAATTTCTTATGTAGAAAGAGCGTGCAGGTCTAGCCTGTCACTTCTCAGAGACGCCTTTCGAGAGGTGTACTGTGCACAGACATTCAGTTGTAACTGGGACATCCAGACCTGGGTAGTTTCCCACACTGGTGTTGGCTCCGTGCATGTCACTCACACTCAATCGTGTGCTCCCAGGCTTCCCTCCTATGGGAGTCTTTACCTTTCACTCCGAGAATTAGTAGTAGTAAAAGGACGGGTGCTTCGTACATTGAGAAGCAAGTGTTGATTTCTGCTGAAGAGCCTGAGTAGAGCAGGCTGTCAGGTACAGTTTTGGGCTCCAGGGTCCCAGCTCTGGGGGCAGTGCTGGCTCTTACCAGGACTTACTCCATGCTCTGAGTGTGTTGGTGTTACAGAGAGCACTTGATATTTATAAGGAGTTTGTAGTCCTGGGTGTAGCACTTTCTGTCTCTGCTATTGGGCACATTTATCTGCCATTTTTGATCTGGGTTTTTAATCTGGGTAATTGGCATGTTTGTATTTTCTTTTATAAACTTGAGTGGATTAGCAGAAAAACTATACATGATGGATTTAATGTGTGGCTTGACGCATCATATCATAGGCCGTCAAGAGAAAACTCAGAAAGGTAGGTCTTACATCAGAGACTGGGTCTTCCACCCTGCTGGACTTCTCACTATTTACTGGGTCATATAACATACACACTGCTGTATCAGGTATCTCCAGATGGAAAAGCAATAATGCCAGAGTCCTGTGCTGCCTTTGGTTGTCTGCCATCCAGTCTCTTTCCTTCTTTCCACTAATGAGCTTGCTTCCATGACGCTACCCCAGTTCTAACTGTCCATTTGAGCTAGAGAAGTAAAGGCTCCTAGAGACAGGAGTACATGTGCAGGAAGTCACGGCAAGCGGGCACAGGAGCTGTGTCCACTCACTTGGGTGACAGAATTGAGATGCACTTGTGTACCATCTATTTGGACCCTCACAGGCTTCTTTTGGGTTCCCTCCATTAAGGCTGTCTCTAGAACCTGCTGTCCAGGGCTCCCGCACTGACTTGTGCTTGTCTGATGATACAACCAACGACTGAAATTTCATTTGTGGGGCTGGAGAGATGGCTCAGTGGTTAAGAGCACCGTCTGCTCTTCCAGAGGTCCTGAGTTCAATTCCCAGCAACCACATGGTGGCTCACAACCACCTGTAATGAGATCTGGCGCCCTCCTCTGGTGTTTGGGTATACATGGAGGCAGAAAGTTGTATACATAATAAATAAATATATCTTTAAAAAAAAAAAATTTCATTTGTGGAGCATCTTCCCACCAGGCCTGCTAGCCCAGGACTGTAGTCCCGACACTTGAGGACTTATACAGAGGCCAGTGTGAGCTATAGCATGGGACCCCGTCTCATGCTATACCAAAATACCAAAAACTTTGTTACTGGGTATTGAACCCAGCCACTTGGAGGCGTGCCACCCAAGTGCTCATGTTGGATTGTGCCCCTGTGTGCCCACCTTTTAAAATTTTATTTTGGCCGGGCAGTAGTAGCGCACACCTTTAATACCAGCATTCCAGAGGCAGAGGCAGGCTGATCTTCTCTGCGTTTGAGGCTAATCTGGTTTACAGAGTGAGTTTCAGGACAGCCAGGGCCACACACAGAAAAACCCTGTCTTGAAAAACATAAATAAATAAATAAATAAACCGCCTTATTTTCATGGAAAGTTTTGCTTAAGTTGCCTGCAGTAGCCTTGAATTTTAGTCTTCCTTCCTTAGCCTCCTAAGTAGCAAAGATTACAGGGCTCTGTCTGTCCTCTCTGCCCTCTTCTTCTTAACACCAGGGTGAGATGGGAATAATTCTAAATATTTTAGTTGCCAAAATGGTATCTGCCAGTTTCCTTCCCGTTCCTTCCTGGGAGGGCGATTTCTAGGAGCGATGTCATTGTTGGCTATTGTTGTAATCTGGCATTACATACTCTAACCTAACTCCTTCAGAGAATCCAGCTTTCCTCATCAGAGTCTTCCCTGGAAATCCTACCGTGGAGACACGCAGTTCCCAAGACTGAGTAGGTCATAGTTCAAGGGTCCAGGAACTAGTTAGCTGGAATACACTGTCTACACAACACCGCAGCGGCTTCTGAGATAGTCTGCTCATTAGCCCTACAGCCAGCACCATTGTGGGGAGACAGGAGGCAGGCCAGGTGCAGAACTCTCTTTCTCCTAAGATCAGAGTCCGTCCAGGGAGACACACGAGTGTGAGAACGGGAAGGCTGTCGTTCGTGACAGTTTTTAAAACAGACTTGAAGAGTTAAGTACCACTGTGAGTTTCTGAGAAAACGGGTATTGGAGCTGGGCTCAAAGGCAGCTTGCTTCTCTTAGCCCAGCTTCTTAGCAGGTCTCGTTTCGTGAAATTTCCAACCGCTTTCCAGAGCTGCTGCAGAGGGACTGAGTTCAGTTCCTAGCACCAACACTGGACTGCTCACAACTGCCTGTAATTCTAGCTCCAATGGATCTGAGCCCTGTGGCCTCCGAAGATGCTGGTGCTCATGTTCACACATGCACAAAATACATCTGTTTTTAAAAAGTGAAACCACACTGAGCATGATGGTGCCTGCTTATATTCAAAGCACTTCGAAGCTAGAAAAACAGGAGGCTCTAGAGTTTAAGGCCAACCCGGGCTGCATGAGATCAGCCTTAAAAATGAACCCTTGCCCCTCTGGAAACAGACAGTTAAAACTCTCCATTAAGGGGCTGGAGAGAAGGCTCAGTAGTTAAGAGCACTTGCTGCTCTTCCAGAGGACCTGGGTTCAATTCCCAGCACGCACAGGGTAACTCACAACTGTTTGTTATTCCAGTTCCAGGGAACCAGTGCTCTCTTCTGACCTCTGAGGGCAACAGCCATGTACATGGCACACATACATACATACATACATGCAGGCAAATACTCATACACATTATAATCAGTTAATTAAAACTCTCCAAAGCCCAAAGCCGCCATTGAATGCTCAAGCCCAGTATGGTCCAGCTCATGCTGTCTCCTCCCAGCTCTTACCTCCCCTCCCTCTCTCTCACAGCATCTGCTCCAGAACCTGACCCCTGTGTTCCTCACAGGGCAGGTCTCTCCTCGCCTCAGGACCACTGTAATGGTGTTTCTCCTTTTTGGAGTTGTAGAACTCACATAACTGCTCACTGTCTTGTCACCCTGCAGAGAGATCTTCTTTGATGACTTTGTCCCCTCTCCCAGTCCCAGCTCCATTTCTCAGTGGTGAGTCTCCATCCCAGGGCCTTGAGCATGCTGGAGAAAGGGCTTTGCCCTGAACCACAAACCCAGCCCTTCTCTCTGGTCGTAGCCATATCTGACTTGTTTTAAACGAAAAGGCAGAGACCTGGTCTGACTTTAGTTCCTAGTGCTCACACCATAGTGATGCGCCCATACTTAATGTTTTTATTGAGTAAGTTACCACACTGCTTTAATTCTCCTTATTGCTTGGCCTTAATGGGCACCAAATGGCAGATGAGTAGCCTGTGACACGTCTGTGTGGAGCAGCGACCTCCTGAAGACCTCTGCAGGTCGCATTAACAAGGTCTGAAAGCACCAGTGTACCCAGGGCATACTGGGAAGTCCTCGCGGTCCGCTCTTCATTCCGTCTCTCCGCTGACATCGATCGCTGTTCCTTGTTATGGTTGGTTATTGTCATGGTAAAAAGCGGGCACAGAACATAGACTGTTGTGCTTCTGTGTAGTTTCTGGGAACACGATATCGCTCCGTCTTCTCATCTCCTCCTTTCCACAGCTCATGGTGTCAGGCGTGCGGTAGTGCTTCTATCGCGTGTCCCGTGTTTCCTCAGGCAGGTCATTTCCTGTGCATTGTGATTACTGATAATGTAGTGATTACAGATAATTCTGTGATGAGTAGCTCTTAGCTGTGTGTTTTTATGTCGTTGGAAATGTACCTTCAGAGTCAATCCATAAGCATGGAGTTGCTGGCTCTAAGTAAATGATTATGTGGTTTCCTTCCATGTGGAGTTGTAGGAATTTTCCCAGCCGTGTGTCAGAGTGGTGTATGGTTTGTTTGTAGAAGAAAATAAGAAAAGTATACGATTGGTGTGATAGTTACTTGGTAGTTCTATTTCTGTGATAAAACACCATGATAAGGCAACTTAGAGGAGGAAGGGTGTATTTTGTGCTGACAATAAGAGCCCGTCACCTTCACATTGGGAAACCTGGCAGCCAGCACCAGGCATGGCATCAGGCACAGCGGAGGGCTCATACCTGACCACAAGCAGGAAGCAGAGAGACCACAGAGGAGTCTTTGAACCCTCAAAGCCCACCCCCAGTGACACACCTCCTCCGAGGCCCACCAAACAGGGCTGCCGGGGAAGACCAAACTTTCAGATATAGGAGACTGTGGGCAGCATTTACCACTCAGTCACCTCACTGGGCGTCTGCATCTCTGCTCCTTCCTCACCCGCCTCCTGTTATATGGACCCACTCTGATACACGGCTGATCTCAGATTTCAAAGTCAGTTTCCAGTCTCAGTGTGCAGCAGTTACTTGCTGGGTTGGTTTAGCATGCGTTTTTACTTCTGAAGTTTTCTAGATTTGATGTTAATATTGCCCAGATTTACTGACTTTGGGAGGAACTGGTGCAGAGTTCATTGGAGAAATAGCTACAGTTGACTATGAAAAGGGTGTGAGAGCCAAACGAGGTCTTGGGCAGTGCTGTAGAAAGGCAGCTGGGCTCTGCTGTGTCAGGTGCCAAGAGGGAAGGAGTAGAGGGCTGAGCTGTGCCCAGTAGCTGTATTTCCAGAACTTCCTCTGGGTTCTCTGTTACCGGAAATTTTTTAATAGTTTTGGTTGTTAAGGGAATATCTTTGAGAACTGTAGACTGGGCGTTCGGCTAGATGTTACAGCTGTGCTAGGCGCCTGACTGGCTTCTTTCTCCTTACCCAAGGGAGTGGAAAGAGGTTTAGAAGCACTAAATTTTTCTAATTCAACTCTTATTTAAAAAGTCTCTTCTCACCTGTGGTAGTGGTGCACGCCTTTAATCCCAGCACTTGGGAAGCAGAGGCAGGCAGATCTCTGTGAGTTCAAGGCCAGCTTGGTTTACAAGAGCTAGTTCCAGGACAGGCTTCAAAGCTACAGAGAAACCACATCTTGAAAAACCAAAAAAAAAAAAAAAAAAAAAAATTAAAAAAGTCTCTTCTCCCTTACCCTATGGATCTCACATTGAATGTTTCTAGTCTCTGCCAACAACTTTTTTCAGGAGTAGAGAGTGGGCTTCTGCTTGACGCTTTATTTAAACGTAAATAAAGTATGCGTGTTGCTGTGAGCCGACTCTTTCTCCCCTGTAAAGCATTTAAAATAGCTGAGCATGTTAAAAATGCTTTGCAGAAGAAGGAAGGATTGCTACCTTATTGTTCTTTTAAATCTGAAAACTTTTGCAGAACAGAGCAGCTCAGTGGCCACTGGGTCCTGGCGTGAACACAGATGCAGACCCAAACAAGTGACTTTCACAATGTGTTTGCCAGCAGGACCAGAGGCAGGAGATTCACTGAATGGTGCAGTTCTATCAGCCTTGGTGTTTGTTTCAACAGATGAAGGAAGGCTCACTGTCTGCAGGGCAGATGTGGGGTGAGACTTGAAAATCAAAACTAAACAAAACACAGGACCCTTCCTTCCAGTGACTGGATATGGCTCAGCAGCAGGGCTCCTGAACAGCATAGAAGAGGCAATCATAATACCAATGACTAGTTCATGAATCTAAAATGCGCCCTGTGGCATTTCAGAGCCTGTAATCCTAGTGCTTAGGGCTGAAGGAGCAGGAGTTTATGGACATTCTCTGTGTGGTCAGTTGCAGGCTAGCCTGCCCTACCCAGAACTCTGTCTTAAAAGCAAATAAAGTAAGTTAGACTGCTTAGCAACAGTCACTACTAAGAATCGTAGTTCTAACCAGTGAAGTACTAAATCCATTTCTCTAAACTCAGAACAAGTGCAAATGCATTCAGTAGTCAAAACACCAGTGCTGAAGACTGCTAGAAATACGGGAAAAGAGAGGGCGTGTCCTTTGTTTTTCCACTTAGGTTATTGTATTAGTGATATGCTTAGACATTTAGTAAGATAATTAAATCTAGCATAAATAACTATTAAGAATTCATATGTCTGTTTGAGTCAGGGTCTTATATAGCCTAGGTTGGTCTTGGATTTTTGATGTAGCAAAGATAATCTGGATCTCTTAATCCTTCTACCCGTTTCCTGAGTTTCCTGGGGTTATAGACCAGTGACAATACATCTGACTCTAAAATACTCCATGCTTAAAATAAACCCTGAAGAAATAGAAATGTAGGGAAATAAGCTACTTCCAAGTCTGGTAAAAATGATAAAATTCCATAGAATACTTTTGTCAATAAAATTTCATGAGTTGCATGAAGAAAGTGTGATATAGGAAGAAAATACTGTCTGTCGTATTAAAGGGAATAGAAGAAATTGAAAGACACAAGTATTATTTTCCTTGCTGAGCAAACCGCTGTGTATATCTAGTGCAGAAGCAAACACGCTATAGTGACTCACTGGCCTGTCATCTCCCGGGTGTGTGTGTGTGCACGCACATGGATGCATAGGTGCATGGGTGCACACGTCTATGTGGAAGCCAGAAGTAAACGCTGGGTGCTGTTCCTTAGGAACTGTCCACTTTGGTGGGTTTTTTGTTTGTTTGTTTTTTCAAGACAGGATTTCTCCTTGTAGCTTTGGTTATCCTGGAACTCACTCTGTAAGACCAGACTGACCTCAAACTCACAGAGATCTGTCTGCCTCTGCCTCTTGAGTGCTGGGACTAACAGCATGTGCCATTGCTGCCTGGCTTGGTGTTTTATCTTATTTATGTGTATGTATATATGTATCTGTTGGTGTGAGCATATGCGACATGTGTGTGAGGGCTTCCAGAAGAAGGTATCAGTTTTCTTGGAACTGGAGTTATAGGTTAACCTGTGTCCTGAGCTTTTTTCTTTTTGGTCAAGTTTTTATCTGTATGATTTTTTTGCCTGCATGTACATATTACATCATGTATAATGTGTGCAGTTCTCGAGCAGGCCAGATGAAGGCTTCAGATTTCCTCCTAGAACTAGAGTTACAGACAGTTGTTCCCAGCCATGTAGGTGCTGAGAAGTGAACCCGAGTCCTGCAAGAGCAACCAGCAGTCTTAGCAGCTGAGCCATCTCTTTAGCTTCTGCATTTTGTTTTTGTTCACGAGACATGGTCTTTGACTGGGGTCTGGGCTCACCAGTGAGGCTCAGGTCAGTGGTCAGCAAGCCCAGGGGCAGAGCTGCCTGCCTCCACCTCCCTGCAAGTATGCGCCTCCAGACCCTTCCTCCTTTACAAGCCGGTCTGTTATGAAGGTGCTCAAGCTGATGCTGCAATTCCTTAAAAAGGAAAAGCAGACCTGGGTTGTTTCAGGAAAGCTAATCGGAAATCATAAGAACGCTGAGAGCATAACAGCCTGTATTTTAGTTCAGTGAGTGGAGAGCAGGGGTTGATTGAAAGTGTGGTATGTGTCCGGAAGAGTGCTGTGATCGTGAATAACACTGAATTACATTTAGGCTAAAGATTTGAATGTGGTGGCGCACACCTTTAATTCCAGCACTCCGGAGGCAGAGACAGGCGGATCTCTCTCTGTGAGTTCGAGGCCAGCCTGGTCTATAGAGCGAGTTCCAGACCAGCCAAGGATGCACAGAGAGACCTTTCTTGAAAACAAACAAACAAAATGTAGCAAAACAAATTAAAGACTGAAAAGTTAAAAGCTGATAAAATAAATATTTTGTGTCTACAGTGTATAATTCTACACAGTAAAGATCCACACAAAATCAATAGACTAAAACTCCCCTGTTTGCAGTAAAATAGTTAATATGCTGTGTATAGGGAATGCTTCTAAACTGACAGGAAAAAGAAGTATAATTCAGCAGGAAGTCGGGAAAGGTTGGGAGCAAGCTGTTTGCAGAACAGTAAATCCGAGCGCACAGGAAGCACCAGGAAAGTGGAGCTCAGGCTCACAGGAGCAGAGAAACTTGTGGTTTGTGAGGGTCACGGCTGCAGAGGGCCCGAGCTCCTGCCCGAGCTCCTGTCTGAGCCGCTGTCAAGCTCCTTCCTGCTCCATGATCTGTATGTTCCAGAATGACTGCCGGATTCTACAGCCGTGCTATTTTCAGGGAGCTTTAGTTTTTGTTGCAGGACAATAAAATGTGTTTGCTTGCGCTGCATGTTTTGTTGCAGGACGTGCTTTTGGTTGCGCTGCATGTTTTGTTGCAGGACATGCTTTTGGTTGCGCTGCATGTTTTGTTGCAGGACGTGCTTTTGGTTGCGCTGCATGTTTTCATCTGTGGGTAAAAGAAGTCTAAAGTGTTTTTCATGTTCTCACGAGTGCGCACAGTTGGGTTGAGCCATGTCCTGCCTTTCGCTTCCTTTTCCATGAGAGAAAGTGGTCTTTGAAAACTCACTACAAATCCCACTTGGGCCGTGGATGCTTGAGGGTCATTTTGAAACAGTAAGCGCACACCCAAGCATAGCTTCAACAATGAGTGTGCAAGGCAGGGCTCTACAGCAGTTGTCTTGGAGAACTTTCCCAGAATGGGATCGCATGCCATGCCATCTCCCGTGGGTGTAGAGCCCCACAGACGAAGTGGATTTAACTTAGCGTCTCTGGGAATAACTTTCTCCAGATCCCATTTTAATAACATTTAATTACAACATCATTCACGTGACACATTCGGTGGTTTGTAGAATTGTCATAGATTTGTGTCACCTCCACCCCGATCTGATTTTAGAACATTTTTTATTAAAATGAAATCTCTTAAAATGTAAGAAGTCATCAAATTCAGGCTGAAAGTTCCTCAGTGTCTCTGTGAGTAAAGAATAACAGAGTACAAGGTACCACATAGTCACAGAAAATGTGCTGGCTTTTCTGCCCTGCCCCACCCTCAAACCCCCGTGGCTTGGTAGAGACAGCTCACTCTTTGTTACTCTCTGTAGGAGCACAGGAGCCACTTACTTTGCCTGTGCCGGAGGAAGTGGTGTTGAGAAAGATGCTTTTGTAGTCCCGTTGTCTTGAGTCTGTGCTGCTGGTTTGCAGGGCACTCGCTGACATGAATAACGACGGAAGAATGGATCAAGTGGAGTTTTCCATAGCCATGAAGCTCATCAAACTGAAGCTCCAAGGATATCAGCTCCCCTCTGCGCTTCCCCCTGTCATGAAGCAGCAGCCAGTTGCTATTTCTAGTGCACCAGCATTTGGTAAGTCTGAAAATTAGTTGGTTCCTATATCTTTTTGTATGTCTTAAAAATGGATATTTTCCCTTTTCTCCCCTCAGAAATAATGAAATTCTTGCGTAGTTTTATCTTTAAAAAAGAAAAAAGAAAAAGAGAGACAGCATTCAGAAGAGTAATGCTGTCCACGTCGGCCCTGGGGGTAAAGGTCGTTACAGCGGGAGAGGTTCAGTCTACCTGGATTTAAGGAACGGGCCAGTGCTCTGTCTCTCGCTTTTCACATTCATTTGAATTTTCAGAATCTTTGTTTCTCCTTGTACATAAATAGTTCTCTTAGATTGTGATATCTTTCTTTTTCTTTTTAATTTTTTAAAAATTCTTTTGAGATCACATTTCCCCCTTCCCTTTCCTTCCACCCTCTGATAATCTTCTTCTTGTTCTCTTTCAGATTCATTGCCTCTTTTTCTCACTAATTGTTACATGTGTGTGCACGTGTGCGAGTGTGTGTGTGTTTCAGTCTGTAATGTTACTTGTATGTATGTTTTCAGGACTACTCACTGGATAACCAATTGGTCTACTCTTCCCTGGGGAAGAGTATGTCTTCTCTTCATTTCTTAGTTGCTGTAGTTTCTTTATGTAGATTTGAAGCCTTCTGCCCCCACCCCGCCTTCCCCTTAGTATGTCTGTTGTTAGTGTCCTTGTTCAGCTCGTGCTTGGGCAGTCATGTTGGTGAGACTTCATGAGTGTATCTACTGATATTTCCTGTGGCACTTTCATGGCGATCTCCCTGATCCTTTGACTCTTAGAATCTTTCTGCTCGCTCTTTTGCAATGGTCCCTGAGCCTTGGATGCTGGAGCTGTATTAGATGGATCTCTTGTGACCAGGCTCCACAAAAGGCTCTGCCTTTTGATTGGTTGTAGTTTTCTGTAATGGTTTCCCCCTATAATGGTCTCCCTCTGTTGCGAGAGAGTTTCCTTGATGAGGGTGAAGACTACACTCACCTGAGGGTAGAGTATAAATATTTAGAATGTAGTTAGGGATTATGCTGAGTTGGTCAGTGACGTTGTAGGTCCTTTTCAAGATCCATGACTCACTAGACTTGGGTAGTCGCCTACATTTCCATTACCAGTCAGGATTTCTGTTTCGTTGAGTGGGTCTTAAATCCAACTAGGGAGTTGTTGATTACCATCAATGTATGTGGGCCACTAATGCACCCTTAGTGATCATGCCAACACTCACCATTATTGTACTGTGGGTTATAGTCAGGTAGGACTGTTGGGGCTTCCCTCCTTTGGAAACCTCTCAACGTAGCACCAGTAAGCATTCAAAACAGCCCATGAGGGACATTATAAATTCAAATCATAATACTGTAAATTGTCTTTCTTTGGGGGACCTTTGGCTACAAAGCTGGTTTTTCTAAGAGGAAAAGCTTGGGGAGATCTTTAGGTTAGCAGGACAAGGGTCTGTGAGAAGAAACACAAAGCTATGCATGAGCAAAGACAAGGAGGAGTGCAAGTGAATGGCATAGTGATAGCCCAGACAAACCCGCTTGATTTGTGTTTGCAGTACTCAGCCTGCAGTTAGCTGGCCCGTGCAAGTGGGCTTTGCAGTGAGTCCCTGAAGGTGCTTGCTGCTAACTTTTGTTCAGGACTTAGGTGTTAAAACAGCTGGGGCATTTTGGTTTTGTCTTGGACTCTGCAATGTGAAGAAAGGATCTGTTGAACAAAGATGCCCCATTTCTTTTCCCCCTAAACTATGTGCAGTCCTTTCTCTGTTACTTAATTTGTTTTCCCTTTCTCTGCTGTTCTATTTGACGTACTTCTGGGCTCACTGCTTAGTGTCATACATTTATCTAGTGGCTTGCACTGCCACCGAGGGAACCTCGCACTGCCAGCCTCAGCCTGGGTCTTCTCACCTGCTTCTCGTAACATAAACATTTTCCCTAAATGATTCCAGGAAAATAAATGAACCCTGAGGGCGTAAGAAAGGCTGCAAGAACAGAGGTCCATCAAGTTTACGCAGTCAGTCTTTGCTGGTATTTCTAGTTCACTCCTAGCTCAATGGGAAGAGTGATTTAGATTTGGATGGTGGTTCTCGCCTGCTCGTATTAGCCTTGTGTGCTTATTTTTGCAGAGGAGTAAAACAGGCTGTCATTGAGTCTTCAAGTGAGGTAGGTGGGTTTGGAATGCAGCCCAGTGTCTTAGTAGGAAGTGCGGTGCAGGCATGTGGAACCAAAGCTGTGGCAAAGGGAAGGCTCTGCAAATGGAGGCTGAGGAGCATGGCGGGAAGTGCTCACCGTAGCCAGGGAAGTCTTTCCGGGAGAAGTGAGTGAGCAACTGCATGAGCAGTTGTTCCCGAGATGAGGCAAGAGGAGGGGAGGAAAGTGTTGATGGAGCTTGATATGTGGGCTGCTCAGTGACCTTCACCCTGTGAGTGTCTGCATGAGGACCAGAAGGGGACCAGAGGAGATGGCAGCTGGCCGCCTGGGATGTTCCAGCACTGTAGAGAGGAGAAGTCTAGCGGTGCAGGAGAATTCCAAGAATTAGGAGTAAGCATCATAGAAAGTGATGGCTTCCAGGCTCAGCCTCCAATAAATATAGTTAGGTAGAAAATAGTTCCTTAGCAGCAGTCCCAGCACTTGGGAGGCAGAGGCAGGAGGACTGCTGTGAGGTCAAGGCCAGACTGGTCTCTATGGTGAGTTCCGGGCCATGGAGAGATGCACAGAGACTGACCCGTCTCAACAGACAGTGAACCAGTTGATGAGAGGAGGTAGTCTTGCTTTGCCTTGCTGGCTTGTTGGGCTCAGGATCAGGCTTGGGTCTTGCCGCCTGATCTAGGCAGGTGTTCTGTCTCAGGTCTACACTGGGGCTAAAGTAATAAATGAGCTGGAAATGGTGGCACAGACTTGTACTACCAGCTTCTAGGTGCTAAGATAAGATTGCAAATGTAAGGCCAGCCTGGGAAAACTCTGATGTAAGAAGAGCTTAACGTTTGGAGACTTGAAAGATGCTTTCCAGTTGATTTTTTTTTTAACTGTTAGCTAGTTTTGTGCAGTCTTTTTAGTAACAAGTTTGACATATTATTTATTATAAGATTTTCTTTCTCAGCATCACTTTCAAAGTTACTTTCCTTTCTTTAAGATGAAGAATTTGTAGTTCTAGAGACAAGGTATCTTGGAAGTTTGCCTGCATCAGTCTTTCAAAAGTCTTGGAAGACTTAGACTGTTTTAGCACGGTTAGCCTAATTTACGCAGCCATCAAGTGTGAGGCAGCACCGGCGTGATGCATGTTGATGTATGTCGACATAAAATCACCTGCTTCAGGGGCGATGTGTGGTGAGTGTCGATGGCGGGTGTGGCCTATAAACCGACCCTTTAGATGTCTGTAAATACTAAAGTTATGCCCAGGTTGGAAACTCCTTCCCTTTGTTGTACTTTCAATACCTATAAACATTGTTAGTATTTTTTTTTCCCAAATGAAGAGCTCTGCTTGGTGTGTAGCTCAGTAATAAAACATATGGTTTAGCTTGCTCTGGGAGCTGGATTCATATCACACACACACACACACACACACACACACACACCACTGCATATAAGGGTTGAGAGGAGTTTTTCCTCATGTTTAAGTAAGGGATACTAATTTATAAATGCAAAAAGAATTAAGAGTGTGAAAATTACTGTCCTATCGCCTAGGGACAATAACCGTGTCACATTTTTTGAGAAGGGATCTTAGTTAGTAGTCCAGGCTCATCTGGACCATACTTGTCACCAGTGCTGGCATCCAGCTCTTGATCCTGCTCCAGCTTCTTGCCGGCTGAGAGCCCCATTTAGAAGGTACAGACGTCCTGTTCACTGTTAGAAAACGGAGCTAAGCTACAAGGCAAGCAAGCTCCTGCTGCAGCAAGTAACCCTGCCTCAGGAAAGTGGATAATGATTCTCGAGGACACTCAAAGTAGACTTTTTGCCTGTACACATGTGCAAACACACAGGTACTCACACTTGCCACACAGCATACAAGAAAAGCTGGAGAAAGGAATCCACACAGAATAGAACCACGTAAGTCTGTCACAGTACAGGAGGCAGGGGAAGAAAATCGTCTGTCTGCTGTAGTCGAGAAAGAGAAGCAAAAAAGTAGTTTCCAGGCATTCATACAAACTAGATCCAGCCAGAGTGCTGTGTCTGAACTCCCTGAGTACCCCACACAGGGGTCTGCAGAAGGCCTGAAAGATCTGGGGCAGTCCGGGTTCCACAACCCCCTACTCAGACTGGCTCATCTTGTGTTGGGGTCCTGGGTTTAATCTCTGGTACCACAAACAAAACAATAAAAAAAAAAACCCAGCTCACCTCGACCCTTTCTGGAGCAGGCCCACCCCAAGGTCAGGTAAATGAGGAGAATAAGAGACAAGGGAGGGAAGTGCAGAAGAAAGGGGTGGGCGTGGGACAGAGACCGGAAATTTCAAAAAGCAGGACTCAATACAAATAAGCGACAGAAAGGTTTGAGCCTGATCATCCTACACCAAGTTATTATTAGAAAACCACGCACAGCTGAGGTTACTCCGCCCTGCTGATGGTGATACCATCAGTTCAGACAAACTACAGGATGCTGTGGACCTGATACAGGGCTTGAAACACCAACCTAACTGGATTTGAACATCCCAGGAGCAAGGTGGCGGGATTCAGCAAAGAATGAACAACAATCCTTTATTGTAGAAACAAAGGCGAAGCTGCAGGCAACTTCAGAGATACTATTCTTTTTTTTATTTTATTATTTTTTATTTAACTTTATTTTATGTGCATTGTTGTGAAGGTGTCAGATCTTGTGGAACTGCATTTTTAGACAGTTGTGAGCTGCCATGTGGGGGCTGTGAATTGAACCCAGGTCCTCTGGAAGAGCAGTCAGTGCTCTTAACAGCTGAGCTATCTCTCTAGCCCCCAGAGATACTATTCTAAAGAGAATAAAAACCTTTTTTAAAATTAGAAGAAAATGAAGCAGTAGATATAAAAAAGAATTGACAGCTACTGAAGTTTTTAAAAAGTTGGGTAGGAATTCATGAAGAATCTCCCACCAGGGAACAAAGCAAAGTGTAAAATGAATTCAGGACCATTATCTTGAAATAGATTTGAAAGGGTATGTCTGATAGTACTAACCTGAAAGGACTACCCCTAAGGTAAATTCTACTATTTTGAACATGCAGAAAAGGAAACCACGTGGTTTGTAAGGGAAAATAGATTAGTTTCAGACATTGACAGCGGTGCATTGTTGCAAAAGAAAACTGAGTGACATATTCAGGGTTCTCAGGAAAGAATGAACCAAAGATTTTCAATGTCCTGAAAAAGGGATTTTCAAAGGAGCAGAGACAAACCTTGGCCCGCTTGTAAGGTCTCTGGGAGTATTCCAGTCTTCATCTGTTCTTTTGTCTGTTCATCCACCTACCTACCTTTGTCTTTCGTCTCTCCTCTGGAAAGGTCTTAAAACAATGATTGGTCCCAGTAACCATGGCATCCCCAGATCACAGACATAACGTTCTTTTGATATAGGAAACCAGAATTTCTTGGGAAGAAGAAAATACCTGATTCTAGACCTGAAGTATAAACTATCCATGATGAAGTTAGAAGGTGTGTTCTTTGATAATGGTCAGTTAGGAAGCTGTCAGAGAACAGTGGAGCAGTGACAGAGCCAACCTGGAGAGACTGCATTGCCCAGAGGAGGACCTTTGAGCTTCAGTACCGAGCTTAGTATTTTTAAAGCAGTGTCTCGTGTGCTCAGGCTGGGCTTGAACCCCTGATCTTCCTGCCTCTGCCAAGTGCTAGGATTATAGGCATGAGCCACCACTCTTGGCTGACTTTACAAGAATATCTTACCTTAGGAAAGTCATGGAGCAGTTAAAGTGGGGACAAATAGATGAGCATGCGTTTTAGTTCCAATAGTCTTCTTTTATTGGTCAGAACATACTTATAAGGAGGTACTTCTCATTAACTGGTTACTTTTAGGTGCACAGTATATATTGGAGATGCAGGTAAAATGGCTGATTTTTTTATTCCCCTTTATTCTTGGTACCTTTATTTTGTTCTTTCTACATTTTTTGGCAAATTTTATTGTTTTATAAGAACTTGCAAATAAATAAAAACATCACACAAAAGTGAATCAGACCCGAAGTCTATACAGTGTTTGTTGCCTTTAAATCTACTGCCATTACTGTTTGTTGTTTTAAACACAATCTTCTGTAGTCCAGGCTAGCCTCAACTCTATGTAGCTGAGGGTGACCTTGAATTCACAACTCTCTTGTGTCAGAGATTCTAGGTCTCTGGAGTTCTGGGAGTACAAGGATGTGCCTCCACACATGGTTCACGGGATGCTGGGGTGGAACCCAGACCTCCTATATACTAGAATACCAACTTAGCTACACCTCTGCCCCTAATGCTTTTCTTATCAATCCTCGTTCTGATAAATCGTCTACAAGCTGAGCATATTGTCCTTTCGGTGGTGTTCCCCAAAAGAAATTGTGGGTCATAGAGGAACTGTCAAGACTGGGCCACACGACCAAGAGAATCCAAGGGCCCTGTGGTTCTTAACATAAATGTTTGTATTCTCCAGCAGTTTAACCTGAGGGTGTGTGTGTTAGCCAAGCAAGCACTGTACCGCGAGCTGTCCTCTCAGCCCTGGAACTATTCTATGTAGGGATATATTGCATCTGCGACCAGGATTCCTTTCCCCGGTAGAACTAGGCTAAATGTTGCTGAGCGGTACCACGTGACTGACTGGGTTTCGCGTGGACTTTTTTCTTTTAGGTATGGGAGGAATTGGTAGCATGCCGCCACTTACAGCTGTTGCTCCGGTGCCAATGGGCTCCATCCCCGTTGTTGGAATGTCTCCACCCTTAGTATCTTCTGTTCCTCCAGCAGCAGTGCCTCCCCTGGCCAACGGGACGCCTCCCGTCATCCAGCCTCTGCCTGCATTTGCTCATCCCGGTACGTGCCTCCAGTAGACCTGTTGCCACCACTTACATTTTGCTGCTCTTTCTTGTTAGATATCTCGTTACTCCCTAGTTATATCTAAATGATACTTCGTTACAGAGAAAGGATTGTAATTCTTCTGTTTGATTCTCATTCCTCCCAGTATATGACATGGCACCATGCTAAGAGTAGAAGAAGAGAAAGTCATTGCAGAACTTGGGTACTTCTGTAGACAAAGAGGAGCCCAACAGTGAAAACCAAGTGCATGATTTCCTTTCATGGACAATAGAGTCTGAGCAGTGTCTAAACATTTTGTGTTTTCATGTATCGGTTACTTCTGTTCTTTAACTGCTGTGAGCAGCTAATACACAAGCCCATCCTTTGACTAGAATTCCATGGTGAGAAAAAGTGAGCATTGTGAGTATTGAACAAGCAGAATGGACAGGGCAGAATGGGGAAAAAAGTCAATTAAATGGCCAAGTATATTAAGATCACAGTGTTAAACACGTAACTGGAGGAAAGGATGGAGTTATTTTTGTTCTTGGCTTAATTTCATTTTGAGACGTTATTCAAAGTCTTTTCCTATAATTAAAAGAAAGCATGAAGTGTAGATATAGATAGCCTTGGCCTAACAAATCATAATGAATTTATAGCAATTTGGGAATCTTATAAAAAGCTGTTTGGGATATCTGAGGAAATTCAGTAGTGTAAGCAGCATGTGTTTTGACTTATATTTGTGTTGCTGTTGCTGCACCTGAGGCGACCAGCACTTATGTAGATGAGAGTAGCGTCTGCTGAGTCTGTTAGCTTAGTCCTGTGCAGCCTTCCGCGTGGTGGCTGCTGCAGTGGGATTGTGAATCCGCATGCTCTCTCTTGTTTGCTTTTGTGCTCTGGCAAATGTTCCAAGACACTAGACAAGACTGAAGGGTAGGGGGCTTGTTAGGGTCTCATCAGATCAAATGAGAATCACACACAAATCTGCCCCTCCCACAGTTCTCTGGGCAAGACTGGGTAGCCTGGGACTTCTTGGCTGTTACATCTGGAACTAATAATTTAACTCCCTTGATGATAAGAAAGTACCATCATTCATATATATATATATAAGTTGTTACTTCAATGGCTTGAAACAGTACCTACAAAATGTGATACTAAATGTTCAGTAGAGAGCAGAGTTCTATGGATGTCAGCATTACAGCTCGGTCTGGGGTTCTCTAGGACAATTGCATCTAGGCAGGAGACAGAGTAAAGGGCTGTGGCTCTACGCTGGAGAAAAAGGAGGATTGTCATTGCTTTAGATGTTTTAAATAAGAAAAATTTCTTATTTTGTAGACTTAAAATATTCAGTATTTTATTACATATTTTATTTATAATATTTACAGCAGCCACATTGCCAAAGAGTTCTTCCTTCAGCAGATCTGGTCCAGGGTCTCAGTTAAACACTAAATTACAGAAGGCACAATCATTCGATGTAGCCAGGTAAGAGTGCTTGTTTTTCATGGAAAAGTTAGTTAAGGCACTATTTAATTCCCTTTAAACGAATTTTGTTCATGTTATTTTTTTTTTAATATTTACTTTATGGGTTTGATGTTTTGCCTGCATGTATGTACATGTATGTATGTATGTGCACCACATGCCTGGTGCCTACAGAGGTTAGTCGAGAGTATTGGATCCTCTGGAACTGAAGTTGCATAGGGCTGTGAACCATCATGGGTGCTGGAAATTGAATCTGCATCCCCTACCAGAGCAGCAAGTGCTTTAAACCACTGAGTGTCTCTTCCTTGTTTAATTACAATGCTAATAGTGTCTTTATTAGAATTTATAATTTGTTTACTACTGAGATGAAAAATCAAGAACATGCCATTTTCCTAATTTTTTTTTTTTTCAACAAAAATGTAGTAGTGCAGGTTGGATGTGCTGCTCCGTGGTAGAGAGAGCTTACCTAGCACATCCAAGGAGCAGTGTTCACCACCGGCACCAGCAAAGAAACAGAATTGGATGGACTAAAACAGACTCTGGGGAGCTAGGAGAGCCGATCATTTAAAAGTTTATTAATTTTTTATGAAATTTGAATTAAAGTTGAGTTTGCTTTTAATACTGTCATAATCTGTCTGGCTTAGTAGTAGAGCAGTAGTAAACACCAATTTTAATAAAATGAGTAATTTATACTAGTGTTCATAATAATTATATATGTGGCTGAGTTTTGAGAGACTGTACAATTTCTTTGCTTATATGTGGCCAACCATAGTTTCATATTATTTTGTATATGTGTCTTTTACCACCTCTTTTTTTTTTTCCTATGGCTGAGATTTAACCTCGTATTCATATTAAATTTCCTCTCTATCTCAGACTGACGTTGGTGTTTTTAACTTTTCTTACATGGTTTTAAATTCTGCCTTAAAATTGCTTTATACCATTTGGATGCCTCTTCCTGATGGTCAGCAAACACGAGTGCTTTTTGATGGTTGGTTTTCCATGGTGTGAAGTTGTAACGTTTTGTGATGGAGCTACCTTTTACGTAACATGCTTCTTAAATTGTTAGTTTGCTTAAACTCTCAGGAATGCAGTAGAAAGCTGATAAGTATAATCTGGGCGAGCGTCTGTGTGCAGCACCCTTTATCTTTGCAGTGCAGGAGCAAGATAGTTCCCTTTAATAAATAGGCAGGAGCTGGAATCAGCAAACTGTTAGACAGAATGAGAGACGTGCTGCGGAAGTACTCACAGCAGAACCCCCGGTGGTAAGTGTTTCCATTAAGAGACTTAGAGGAATTCAAGAAGGTGGATTTGTCACTTCTCAAGTATTGGTAGTTGACTCTTGAGACCTTTGCTAGTACGTTAGTCTATGAACACCACACTTGCTAGTAAATAAAAGCTTCAGTGTGTGGTTAAAATCTTGGTGTGGTGTGTGTGAATCTCTGTAGGAAGGGAAGGAAATTGCTGTGGAGCCTTCCTTGTCACCTGCCCTGCACACGCAATGCCATCCTTTCTGTCTCCACTGCAGTTCCGTGATCTCACTCAGACCCTGGGTCTTACAGCCGGTGTCGGTGTGGTGCTTGTGTGGGCTGCGCATCTGCAGAAGGAATTGCCGGGAGCATCTTACCCAGACTCACTGTTAGCAGGGCTTCTCAGGCCAGCATGCTAGCACGTTGGCAGGGAGACACCAGTGTTGGGTTACAGTCAAGAAAGTGGAGCTTTGTCCATGACTGCTCCACTGATTTGCCAGGACCCTGGACATATCTTGTTTCCTCTCTGGGAGGTTTCCCATTTGCTAGGAATTTAAGCCTCCCAGCAGGAAATAGTTTCCTTCATTAAGAAGTGGGCCTAGGGACTGTAAGATGGCTCAGTGGGTAAGAGTGCTTGCCTCCAAAACTGAGGATCTGGGTTCAACTCCTGAACACGCCATGGCATGTGTGCACTCTCTCTCACACATACACACATGTGTATGCACACCGCAAATAAATAAATAAATAAATAAATGTAAAAACAAAAAAGAAATGAGTCCATGTTTGTTGTAGAAAGATAGATATTTTGTAGTGTACTTTTTAAAAGCAGTTGCCGGCATTGCTTTTTAACTAAAGAAGGAATTCCTGAATCCTTTGGAAAATCTGGACAGTATATAATATCTCAGTTCCTGGTATATTTTCATATATGACAGGAATGTTTAGATTATTAAATTGTATGTAGAATATGAAATAGTCACTTGATCTGTTTTTCTTCATATTTAAAAAAGTCAGTTAGTTTAGTTAGGGCTTTAAAGATTTCTTTCTAAGTGTGTATGTATGCCATGTGTGTCAGAAACCAGAAGGGGGTGTTGGAGCCCCTGGGCTGGGTCACAAGCATTGTGACCTCCATGACATGGATGCTGGGAACTGAACCCGGGTCCTCTGGAAGCAGGTACTCTTCTGCTGAGCCATCACTCCAGCCCCAATTCCCCTCTTTTGACAGACATCTGTAACTTTTGTGGAAGTGCTGAGTGTGGCCAGGTGCTGGGGCCTTTGCTGCTACAGGGCCCCGGTTGACCCCAACAGAACCGCGAGGGAGCACTGCTAATCTGCGGTGCTTAGAGAAGTTCTTGAGCCTCAGCTAGCCGCACCTCACGCTGTGTCACTCTCCTCCTCTTCCCACAGTGCCCCTCCAGCAGCAGAATGGGCCGTGCCTCAGTCATCGAGACTGAAATACAGGCAGTTATTCAACAGCCACGACAAAACTATGAGTGGACACTTGACAGGTATTTACAAACCTACATTCATTGTCAAAATGCAGTCACTGCTTTAAATATGGAAAGTCCTTTCCAAATGTCTCCTCTCTTTCTTATTTCTGAGTAGGGTTTCCATTGTCTCTGTTACCGATACCTCTGTCCATGCTTACCCTGTTCTCCTCTGCCTCTGGTCTTCACCCTCTCGCCTGGTGGTAAAATGGATCACAGAATAGGAACCCACTTGCACGTTGAAAACCACTCCTTAGAGAAGTGGGACATGAGTGAAGATCGTGCTGTGAGCAAAGCCGCTCAGCCTCTGAGGAGCAAGCACCTTCATAGCTGCCTGTTCAGGTCAGGCAGAGGCTGGACGCAGGGCAGAGCTATGGGATGAGGGACTCTGAGCTGTCATGATGGGCTTGTGCTCATGGAAGGGGAAGGATTAATTTCTAGGATCTCAGTGGGTTTTCTTTCCTTTTCTTTTCTTTTCTTTTCTTTTCTTTTTTTTTTTAGTTTTTCAAGACAGGGTTTCTCTGTAGCTTTGGAGCCTGTCCTGGCACTAGCTCTTGTAGACCAGGCTGGCCTCGAACTCACAGAGATCTGCCTGCCTCTGCCTCCCGAGTGCTGGGATTAAAGGCGTGCGCCACCACCGCCCGGCTCTCAGTGGATTTTCTAAAGCATATTGATTCTGTTATCCAGATCAGAAGTATAGAGAAGCATTTCAGGTACCATCCCAAGCCTTTATTGTGACGTTTTAAGAACTAACAGCTACCAATTGGGATGTTACAGAGAAAGTGTAGTCTTCGGAAGGCGAGTGTGAAAGTGACGCGCGTGAGTTGACTGGGCAAACCCTTACCCAGAACTCAAGCAGCTCGGAAGCACATGAGGCACACCTGTCCCTCTGGCATTTTACTAAGACACAGCTGTGGTAGGCTTTGGCACGAGGGTGATCAGAAAGGTGTTGTTCAGCTCTTGGTATGAGTGAGAAGTTACTGTCCTTACTATACACAGCTTCTTTACACAGACGGCAAGCTAGTGTTGGGGGTACAGCTCGTCCTGTGTGGGCTCTCGGCTCAATCGTAAGACAGAACTCTTTAAAGTTCTGGTTCTTCACACATTACTTTACTTCCAGATGAGGAATTGGGCTCTGTGTAAAGGGAAGACTGGAGAAGGCCTTCATTCTGCTCTGTTCTTGAACCCTGTCTCCATGGTAGACCTCAGCAGTCACCTCATTCACCTCAAGGGGCAAAAAGTAAACGCTTGTCATTCCACATTCCACACTTTTTCCAAAGCAGCAGCTCTCAGTATTTTTATGTAGTGTTTTTTAAAAAAACCCACTTTCCAGGCAGTGGTGGCACACACCTTTAATCCCAGCATGCGAGAGGCAGAGGCAAGAGAATTTCTGGATTTCTGTGATATGTTTGCTTCAAAAAAACAACGCAAAGCAAAAGCAAACAAATAAACCAGCCAGAAGACCCACACTAGCCTGTGCAGACACTGAGGAAATGCTCCATAGTATCATTTTGATCAGGTGTGTTTGACACAGCACTCCAGACGCACTCAGTTTCTTTAGACATTGTTGGTATTTGTTGTAAGCTAATTAATAGTGTACATTGTTGGTATTTGTTGTAAGCTAATTAATAGTGTTTCGTTATGAATTGGTTAGAAATTCTTTCATGTTGGGAAAATTTTTATGAATGATAAAAGTAGAACTTATATCTTGATGAAATGATTTAGACACTTGAATTTAGAACCTTTAATATATGGGACAAAAAGTAAGATTTGGAGTATTCTAGTTTGCTCAGCAAGTATTTAAGGTGTAAATTTTATCTATGAGCCAGACCATTGTGCAGTCATTACAAAATAAGAAATGAAAAGTACTGTAGAATGTTTTAAAATGGCAGTAAATGATGTTCCCTGTGTGTGTTTCTGAGGGCTCTGTAGGGTATTTCTAGGTTAAATCAGACAATCAGTGGAAGTGGAGCTGATGGCGAGCTGGATGAGCCAGGAAAGTCATCCTCTTTTGTTGTTACTGGTTTTTCTTTTTGAGGCAGGGTTTCTCTGTGTGTTTTCCTGTCTGTCCTGGAATTCGCTCTGTAGACCAGGCTAGCCATGAGAAAGTCAGCCTCTTGATGAGAACTGTGGAAATAGTTCTGAGCACTTGAAATCCCCAAAGCAGCTGTCTGTTCAGCAGAAAGAAAAAGGTACATCCAGAGAGCCCAGCAGAGAGGCCCAGGAAAGCAGTCATTTCTTACTCTGCTCACCTACAGCTTCTTAGCTAGTTCAGTAGTTGTCAGCCTTGCGGTTGCGATAGCCTGGTTTATGAGCAGTTAAAGCACAAAGGTTGCAGCGATGTGACATAGAGAAGCTAGGTCATGCTTGTGCTGTGGGATGTCTGGACACTGTGTGAAGATGCGTCACTGTGATTGGTTTAATGAAGAGCTGAATGGCCAATAGCTAGGCAGGAAGAGGTTAGGTGGAACTTCCAGGGACAAAGAGGACTCTGTGAAAAAGAAAGGCAGAGACACCAGGAGACACAGAGAGAAAACAGGAGGTGCAAGATGGAAGAGAGGTAATGCCGCATGGCAGAATGTAGATCAGTACGGACGGGTTAACTTATCAGAACTAGTTAGGACCAGCCAAGGCTATAGGCCGAGCTTTCATAATGAATGATAAGTCTCCATGTCGTTACTTGGGAGCTGGCTGGTGGGACAGAAAAAGACTCACTACAAATGATGCCTGTACCGTCATTTTCTCTCCCTGTGTGTCGTCACTTTTACCCTCCCCAGAGTTGTACATAGCCTACAGCCTAACTGACCCATGCCACAGCCTGCAGCAGATGTCCGTGGTTAGTGCGATTCCCAGCCGCACTCTGCTTTAGTTTCATGGCGAGCCTTTCAGGTATAAATTTCATCTTCTAGCAAGACCCTTGTGCAGTCATTAAAGACGTCATCAAATTCTGATTTTCTAAGTCTGGTTTCAAATTCTAAAGTGTGCCCTCAAGTTCTGGCTACATAAAGAGTGTGCTGGGACGCTAGCTAGTCCATCTAGAATGGACCTTACTTACCCGTGAGTATCCTGGTGATGCAGCTCCCTAACACATTTCCCTTTCTTCTCACGTGATTTGATGTGTATGTTATACCATGCTTTTCAAAGAGAAAGGGACTGCACTCCTTTCTAGAGCTGAGGCCTTGGAGGCAGAGGCAGAGGCAGGCAGGTCTCTGTAAGGCCAGCCTGAACTACAGAATGAGTTCCAGGACAGCCAGGGTTACACAGAGAGACCCTGTCTTGAACCCCTCCCCCCAGTAAGTAAAAAGAAAATGAATTCTAAGAAAATGTATACATTGTATGTGTTTACACGTGTGCATTTATGTACACTTTTTTGCCAATATGTTATATGTAAATAAAAGCTAAAACATTGGCAGTAATAGACATGGTAACTGTCGCCTGTACATCACATGGGTGCTAAGCTCATTGTTAGGGCTCTTTCCAATGGGTCATGGATGTACTCATGGGTCCCTGGAAATGAGCAAGTCCCCGAGTGAGGAGCTGCTTCCCCTCAGCAGAGGATATACCAAGCCAGTAAAGAGCCTGCAGCCGCTTGCCTGTTCGCACTTTTCCCTTCATTTTGGGAAGTCGTTGTGCTAGAACTCATGGTATCTGCTCCTGGCTGTACAAGAACACACCGCTTCTGTGTTTCACAATAGGAGACTTTCGGAAGTAAATAACAGAATCTGAAGTTTGTGCAGGGGTAAGGAATCGTCGCAGTTTCTTGGTCCATGGGTATTCCTGGGACTACATATTTGCCTCCCCTGACACTGCTTGAAATCTGCAGTTGTTTTTATCTCATAACTAAAGCTTTTTCGTGCCAAAAATGAAGATATTTATCATTATATGAACAACAGAAAACTGATTTTGAAAGAAAAGTTGAGATTCTAGTAACTTTTGTGGGACCTTTAATCACTCACATCCTTAGCGTGTATGTGGTAAGGTGCATGTAGTGATGGCGTTAGAAGGGCTATGTGTATATAGGCCTCATCTTCCTCTAAGTCTTTTTTCTAAGACTTTTATGTCATGATGATCATGGTGAGACCAGCGGGTGGTAGCTGTGGCAGAAGATGGTCAGTTTATAGTTATTATGTCTCCATTTATAAATAAAATTCCAATGCAAAAGGATGATCTGGCCAAGAGGGCAGGCTAAATTTGAAGCTCCAGTCTTTTACGTCCTTGCTCCTCACTGGTCATCCTGTGTTTTTCTGTTTCTTCCCTTTTGCTGGAGCGAGCACACACTGGGTGTAGTGGTGATTGCACGGGACCACATAGAACCCGTGTGCAGCCTCTGGCCTCCGCGTGCAGGGGCTGTTTGGTGATTCATCCTTATGTGTTTTCTCTGGTTTCTGCTAGGTCCCCAGGCAAGAACTATTCTTATGCAATCAAGTTTACCCCAGGCTCAGCTGGCTTCAATATGGTAAGGAAGTACAAGTTCCTTGGTTTGTATAAAGTAGAAACTTACTTAGGGTGGTTTTTTCCTCGGGATTCTGGTTCACATCCTTATTTAGAGAGGATGGAGTATGTGTAGTTTTTAGTAAGCTACGAAAATTGCTGTTCTTACTACAAGGACAGGGATATTAGCACAGTGAGCCCTAAGAACTCAAGACAGCCTAACAACTCCTAACCCAAGGCCAGGTTTCTTTTCCCCCATGACTTTAAGCCAAGTCTCTCACTGTCTTGCCTTAAATATTTAAATTTATTTCTTTAACTTTAACCACAATGCCAATAGTTTGCCTAACCTAGTAGTCATTTATATCAAATTAATGAACTAATCTTCAAATGCCTTCCATCAGCTAGTGCTTTGTATAGTTTTATTTATGCAATGGAGTGAAACAAACCTATGTAATATTTCATTGATCAATTTAAATTTCTTTTAAAGATTATTTTATTTTATGTATTTGTGTGTTTTGCCTACACATATGTCTCTATACCATGTGCGTGCCCGTTGCCCTTGGAGGGCAGAGTTAGAGATGGTTGGGAGCTCCACTCTGTGGTGCTGGGAACCAAACCTGGGTCCTCTGCAAGAGCTGCAAGCTTTCTTAACCACTGAGCCATCTCTCCAGCTCATTAATTGATATATATATATATACCTCTAATCTCTACATTACCCTTTCTTGTTCTCTGTTTGCTCCCCAAGTCTCCCCAAAACAAATGAGGTAGTTGATTGAATAGTTCCCTAATGGCTTGACTTGGCTGTGTTCCTCTGGTGGTACTTAATTTGTTTCTGTATTTCCTGTGAAATGATAATTACATCTAGAACAAGGCTTTTCAGTTTTAGCACTGTGGCTTTGAGGGGTAGCATTTCTTCATGTGGGGCTTCCCCGTGCATTGTAACATCTCTGGCCTCAGTTCTGAGAGCCCAGATGTCTCCAGATGTTAGCATGTGCCTCTTGAGAGACCGCTCAGTCCTGGGTATAGACCTTATCTGGTTCTGCTTTGATTTTTGCTCTTTGGGGTAGGACTACATTAGAGATGTTACTGTGTCCTGTCTTTGAGAGCTGAAGGATGTTCCTGTTAGTGCATTTCTCTTTCCTTTCCTTCCATCCTTCCCCCTCCCTCCTTCCCTCTAGCCCCCCCCCC